>NC_060070.1:39322045-39625075 GCF_922984935.1 Meles meles
GCATAGATGACCTATACAAAGAATATAGTAAAATATAAGACCAGGTATTATCCACTTGGCCATCAAATATCATACTTGAAAAACTGATCATCTTCAGGGTTCAACCATCTTGTGCTCTGATCTTAGTATCAATGTTACTCTATCTCAGGCTCTCACCCTTGTGGTCCCATCTTTGTTATCAGTATAACCAAGAACAGTACCAACCAAAAATTATGACCATATATTTTCTTTATTCTTACTTATTTGCCCAGTCTGTCTCAGCAATAATCTTTTACCTCATTTAGAGCTCAAATTCACTGACTCTAATAAATAGTATTATCAGTTATTTTTCTCTAGATTGTGTTCTTGGCTTCATCATTGCAATCACTTTTGCACAAACACTCAACATCTTGTCTAAAAATAACAGATTATCAATCAAGATTTTGTTAAATAACTATATATGTATTACTGTTGCAAAACCACAACCTGTTATTTTATGCTAAATGGTGTGGAATGGATGAGTGATATCGTTCAGATGTAAAAGAGGACATTGAGTAATGGTGGGCAGCTTCCTGGAGGCAGTGTGGCTTGATCTAGAAACTCAATGGTTGGGAAGGCATTTGTAGGAGGGAGTCTCTGATAAGAAGAAATGGGATAACTAAAATATCTGTTTGGATTTAAGGGATATAAGTACAAGGGAAGAATAAATGAAACAAGATGGGATTGGGAGGGAGACAAACCATAAATGACTCTTAATCTCACAAAACAAACTGGGGGTTCCTGGGGGGAGGTGGGATTGGGAGAGGGGGAGCGGGCTATGGACATTGGGGAGGGGAGGCGAACCATAAGAGACTATGGACTCTGAAAAACAACCTGAGGGTTTTGAAGGGTCAGGGGTGGGAGGTTGGGGCAACCTGAGGGTTTTGAAGGGTCAAGGGTGGGAGGTTGGGGGAACAGGTGGTGGGTAATGGGGAGGGCACGTTTTGCATGGAGCACTGGGTGTTGTGCAAAAAGAATGAATACTGTTACGCTGAAAAAATAAATAAAATGGAAAAAAAAAAAAGATTAGGAAAGAAAAAAATCCAAGAATACTTTGAAAGTATAGGGTTCATTTTTGTATGTACCAGTTTCAAAGGTTACAAAAAATTATAGCAGAGACCACTGGGCAGGACACATATTGAATAGCTATTTATTTTTTAGTTAAATATCACTTTTCAGGTAGTGACAGCAGTATTTTTTTCAACTAAAATATCTCTAAATTTTGTATACTTGATTATAGTTAGTCTTAGGCACATATATATGAAAATTATAAAATTAATTAAGTTAAATGTTTAGTATTTGATTAAGTCTCTTTTATATAATGTCATACCCAATCATTTTTATGGCTCCAATATATTTAGCATGACAGGGTAAACAAGATTAAAAGCACAAAAGCTACTTACTGAGCTCAATCAGCATTTTCCCCACAATTTGCATGTATTACAGACTTTCATTTGCAACTTGGTATAAATTGAAATGTAAGTGTATAGATTAAAGACAATTAATCATGCTATGTTAGTGGTTTCCTATATCTTGATCTATGACCACCATCTTAAGAATTCATGACTTCTTATGATATTTCAGGAGCTGAAAAAGTAATTTCAAACACTGGGATGAAATTCAAGTTTCAGAGCTACATATCAGAAAAAAAATTAATAGTGGACAAACAATGGTTGCACTTAAGAAATATAACAATGACAGTGTTCTGGATTTTACTTCTAATATTCAAAACCAGGCAGCGCATTTATAGAACACAATAAGTAATCTTCCACTTACAAAGAAACAAACAAAAAAATACCCAAAACCAAAAAACATTCTTAGAGTTTTGTTTTTTCTTCAGAGTTTCCTCAGAATGTTTACTCCAAACACATGTTTTATATCATATGGGAGTAGAAAGTAAGATGAGTACACTCTGAACCAACTGGCGTAGATTAAGTTCTAAAAATATGTAATTTCATTATTCTAGATAACAACTGAGGACTAGCTCTTGCCTGGGACCTGAGAAGAGAGGAGGTAGAGAGATAAAGTTCACATAAGATGACATTGATTCTTTGTCTAGCCAGGTAGTTTATTAATGGTCATTGTAGAGATCCCTGTTTAGATATACACAAATTTTATAATCAATTAATTCATTCTGAATAAAGATATGTTGACCTGTCTAGTCAAAACTGTCAAAATATGCAATCTGCTATGTTCATGTAATGTACATTTATAGTATCAGATTCACTGAACCTGTTAAGACACAAGGGAGAAGGTTTGGATCAAGGGTCACAGCTCACTTACAAACATATGGGTACAAGTCACACATACACACCCTTTTTGAGTGTTATCAATAAACAAGATTATAGGAAAATTAGAAATATAAAAATAAGCCTTAAAAATAGGATCCTTAAAATAAAAAAAATTACAAAACAGAATAAATTAAATAGTAGTATGCAGAAGCTTTCTTAACATGAAAAAGAAACCAAGGTTTTAATCCAAGGTTTTTTGAACATAATTAAGACAATAAAATCCACAATTCTAACATACTTGAAATATTACCAGAAACTTTGACATTCATAAAATTTCTAAATAAAAATGCATATAAGTTAAAACCTCTGATTTATGTTAGGCTTTCCTTCTTCAACAGTGAATACTGAAAGAAAACATTGTTTTGAGGAAGATTTCTCTGTTCATAAGCTGAGCAATCTATATTATATAGTTTATATGTGAATGTCAGTGGGAATTCATTGTTAAATAGGGAGAAGTAAGAATATATAAGCATATTCTTATATGTATATATTAATATATTTTCCAATGGTATTAGATATAAATATAGAGTTATGAATATAGATATAGATATGCTTACATACACACAAATACACTTCCTTTCTATCTAAACAACAACAAAAGTTTGCCAAAAGGATAACCATGTTTATCCCAACGGGAATAGATTCCACACTTAAATTATAATTAAGGAGGGTTTATTTATAAAGTGACTATTTACAAAGGTGGGGGTAGGAGCAGAAGGAGTGCTATAATAACCCAGGACTATAGTTCACAGGCATAAGAGGAGAGGGGAGATGTTATAATCCTAGAAGGGTGATTAAATGAAGCCTACACTTCTGTTCTCCCCTCATCCACTCCCCTGCTGTGGCTTCCCATTACACAAAACCAACTAGAAGCCAGAAAAGTGAGAAATCCATTGATGCAATTCCACATAAGTCAGACATTTGGGATAGCAGAAGGGAGTAGGTGAAGAATGAATCTGGAAAGACAAACAAGATATGTGGCGAGAAGCCACAAAAAATCCCAGTAAATTCCAAAATCCAGAAAAGGCCCTGGACACATTCACTCTGATCCCAACAAAATAAAAAAGTAAAATTATAAAGCCATTTTAAGTCAAATAGTAGATCCTCCTTAAACAGTTTCTTTGTTCATCATCCCTTCTTGCAACTCGTTTATGTCCAAGAAAATTTTTTCCCCCAAATAGTATTAATTCCCTTAATAGTTCTTTCAGAAAAGTCTTTAATGTTAAATTCTGTCTCTACATGTGTGAATCAATGCTAAGGAAAGTAATCTAGGAAGCAAATATGAACATGTTCATAAACTTAAATGTTGACTATAAGAGTACCAATTTGGGGGAATTAAAAATATGAAATATCTGAAACAATAATATGAAAGGTAGAATTAAGGAGCTCAGAGTTAAAGCATTTGAAAAAGATATTTACAGCATTTGGGAAAATACAGATATTGATTGCTTCATGGTTAGGTATGACCTTAAAAAAATTGATGGTAAGTGAAAAAATGGTAACATCTAAACCAGTATGTGGGAAAACAGAATAAAAGAATACTTAGTCAAATAGAAGCCAGGAAAGGAGAAAAAGAGGACAAAGAGAGACAAACATGCTAAACAGGAGACAAATTAACATGTTTAAAAATTAAAATAGGGGCACCTGGATGGCTTAGTCATTTAAACACTGTCTAGCTTTGGCTCAGGTCTCAGGGTCCTGGGATCAAGACCCACATCAGGCTCCCTGCTTAGTGGGGAGTCTGCTGCTTCCTCTCCCTCCTCCCCCCACTCATACTCTGTCTTTCAAGTAAATAAATACAATATTAAAAAAATAAAAATAAATGTGGACATTCATATAACCTAATAAAGAAAAGTTTATCTAATTACATTAAAATAGAATTCAGTTCAACAAAGTTTATAAGCCATATACTTGAAACAAAATAATCCAAAAACACTGGAAATAAAAGAATGAAAAAATATTTTCCAGGGAGAACTGCTATAGTCACCATTTAAGGAAAAAATTAAAAGTATAAGTAGGGTATATATATATATATATATATATATATATATATATATGATGTATATATTGTGGGATAGTATACAGAACATAAATATATGACCTGAACTTATTAGTATGGATAAATTTAAAATATAACTGAAAAACTATTTTGCTTAGTTATACATGTGATACAAAATTTATATTCATAAATCAACAGTATGATATATTGTTCTGAAAATAATGGGAAATTATTTTCACAAACAAACTGAAAATAACACAAACTGAAAATAATGGGATAATACATATCGAATTAATGATACTGGTGACTCTTCAGAGAAAAGGGGAGAAATCAGCCTGAATAGGGATCAAATGATTCTTTAACATAAAGAAAAACTGGGGCGCCTGGGTGGCTCAGTGGGTTAAAGCCTCTGCCTTCGGCTCAGGTCATGATCCCAGGGTCCTGGGATCGAGCCCCACATTGGGCTCTCTGCTCCGCAGGGAGCCTGCTTCCTCCTCTCTCTCTGCCTGCCTCTCTGCCTAGTTGTGATTTCTCTCTGTCAAATAAATAAAATATTTTAAAAAAATTTTAAAAAAAATATAAAGAAAAACTGACTAAATGTTAATATTTTCTGGATATTTAGAAATTAATGTTTATTGCATCATTCTTTGTGTTTTAATGTTTAAGGCAGATAAAGAGATTTGAAAGCGGAACAGTAAAATATGACAGAGTGGTTAATATTACTAATGCTGCCTAACACAGTGTGAAATATGCCACAAAAATAAGATCTTGACAGAAATAAAGATCAAGCATCATGGATTTGCATGCCTACGGTCCTAGTGCTCAGAATCACAGTATGTTCATCTCTACCCTTGGTATCAGAACTTGTACTTTTTTCAGCTTATTATTTCTTTAAAAAGTAGCTGAAACTTCTGTTGGTTTCACTAGTCCTTTATTACATGAAAGACATTAAGATAGACACAAAATATTTGGACAAGTAAGGGTCCCAGAGGAGAAGGGTAGGCAATGGCATAAACAAATCCCTCAGGACAAAGCAAACAAACAAAAAAATGTTCTTGTCTGGAAGGATGAAAGGGACCTTGAAGTAAGACCCTTATTGCAGCCCTGGTAACTGCAGACAAGCATAGTAGACTGAGTGCACGATGGTAAGGGGTGAGACGGGTTGCCAGTGGCAGCCAGGCGTAATGGAAATGAGTGACTTAGGCCAGACTTTAGTACATGGTCAGGTAGGTGACTGACAGCCTCAGTGCTGGGGAAGCCCCAGGGATTGACAGAGGCTGTGCCGAGCTGGAGAAGCAGTGTTCCTTTCTGAATAATTAGCTCCAGTTGATCATTTTAATTAAGAGAGTGGTCTTAGGGCTGCTGTGCTTCTGGTTTCTCAAAAGAGAAGACAAGAATTCTGGTGGTTGTAAGAAATCTGACTTCTTGAATGCTGGAAACAAGTTTAGTTGTATAGCATCATGCTGGCTGACACTGTGAAAGAAGCAAACGCTAGCTTTAAGCAAATACCATGAAGCAAATACCATGGCCCTCAGGCCAACAGTATGAGACCAAGTGAGTCAGCAAAGATTGTTTACTCTATGATGAAGTTTCTGGAAGCCTTGATCAAAATCCCAGCACCAAAATCTCTCCTGTCAAGCCAACAGAATGACTGTCAGATAATCCAGAAAGCTCCCTACTTCTGTGTCTATCTTATTGCATAGTCATTTGTTTGTTTAGAACACTGAGTGGTTTGTGCTTGCTCTGAGCATAACACCATGCCTGGGACTGTGTAATCTCTGTAACATCTTTCATTTTATTGCAAGATCTAGACAGAACTGGATTCTGAATATTGTGTTTATGATCTTTTTCATGGGCACCTGGGTGGCTCAGTTGGTTAAGCATCTGCCTAGGGCTCAGGTCACATCCCAGAGTCCTAGGATGGAGCCCTGCATCCGGCTCTTTGCTCAGCAGGAAGCTAGCTTCTCCCTCTGTCCTTCACCCTGCCTGTGCTCTCTCTTGCTGTCTCTCTCTCAAATGAATAAATAAAATCTCAAAAAAAACACAAAAAAAACCCAAAAACCTTACGATCTTTTTCACATGCCTGAAGGTTTTAATTCATGGCACTAGAATCAATGTTATAAAATATTTGTTGAGTGGGCATCTAAGAGTTTGAAATTGACCACCTTCTGGATAACATCCTAGTAAGAATAAAGTTGGCAAAAATCTTATGTGACATTTAGCATGAGGATGTTTCCCAGACACAGGAAAGGACTGCATGGTGAAAAGAAGCTAACCCAGGGACAGCACTTACAAGTGAGCACAAACTACCAAGAAATAACTTTTAAAATTTGTGCACATAGTTGTAAGTCTTTAGTGCTGAGTACATATCTATCATGGCACCCACAGTGCAGGACTGGAGAAATCTCCCCACCAAGACTGACTCCTGTAAATCAGAAAAGTATCCTGAACTCAGGTCTTCACAGTTAAAACCGAGTAGCTCCTTGAGATTATTAAAGCAAAGCCTTTCTTCGGTTGTTCACTTTATTTCTCTGTATTCTCCTTACAGGCAACAACTTGCCTTTCCCCATACATATGTATCATATAATAGGTTTTATACTGGGTTAATAGTAAATGAGTGAAATAAGGCCATTTCAATATATTTATTTTTCACATGAAACCTAATCAAATAAGTTTTTCAAGTAAGTGCATTATAAGATCCTAATTTGTTCTATAAATTGAACAAAGAATAGAGAATACAGAAGAAAAGTATATTATAAATTAAATTACAGAAGCAAATAAGTAAATTGGCAGTTTACTGCCAATAATTACTAAATGTATTGGTATTCAAATCCTCTGCATATCCCAAATTGACATTACCGTAACAGTTAAAATGGGGAAAAAAATCATGTAGTTACTTCAAGGAAATAGTCATTAATGAATAGTCCTTAGTTGGAAAAGCAAATGAGTCCTGGTGATTATTCTAGTCTTGTCTTTGTGACTGCATGTGCCCATCTAAGCGGTTGTGGGCTGGCATGTGAATTTCCCCTTAGTTGCAATATGAACTAGAAAGTTAGGCAAGGCTTCACTGTTGAAACAATAATTGGATTAGTGTTTGGTTGTGTGTGTTTAATGAATTAAGACTACCTTTGTTTAAATGCCACATAATTAAGTGATTGATTTGTAATATACAATGTTTTGATTACCTTTATTATTTCTAGTTTCTGTTTGTTTTTAAGGATTAAAGGCATGTGACAATCAAAAGAGTAATGAAAGTAAGTGTCCCCTTCTTATAAAAGCATCACAATAGTGTGTCAATTACACTTTCAGACCCCTGACAACATTATGGTATATACAGACAATAGGGATTTAAAGAAAAAAACTGATATAACTATATATTTTGTGAGTTAGAATGATTTCAGAGAGCTGATGGGCTAACATTGTAGTCGAATCAGTTTTATTGCTGTTATATCTGGTGGCAGAACCAGTAAAAATCAATCATTCAAAACAAAACCATTTACTGGGGAAGAATATTCTGACTGACTATTAGGATAAGTGTATTTTGATATTTGTCTAGATTAATTTTTTTACTTTTACTTTTTGTTATTAGGCAAAAAATACATGGTAAAAATTAAAAGATCAGACATCTTAATATGAAGTGGACATTTCAAAATACAAAAACTAAAATGAATACATGTTGATATGCTCCAACATAAAGTCTCTATTTCCTAATTCTTAACATTTAGGTTTTTTATTTTTTATTTTTTTAGAAGATTTTATTTATTTATTTGACAGAAAGAGAGAGAGAGCACAAGCAGGGGAACAGAAGAGGGAGAGGGAGAAGTAGACTCCCCACTGACCAGTGAGCCCTATGTGATGCTCGATCCCAGGACCCTGGGACATGACCTGAGCCAAAGGCAGATGCTTAATCGAGCCACCCAGGTGCCCCTAGGTTTTTTTTTTTAAAACATTAACTTATTTATCTATTTCCTTCATATATTTGAAAATTGTGACTAACACCTGGTGGAATTTTACTGGACTGCCATTTTTTTTTCTAACTATGCATTCAGATTAGGGTGCATTATTTTGTAATGAATTATTTTTATGCCTCAAACTCAAATATATGCAATTTGCTTCTAAGTTTTCAATTTGCAGTGATTCATTACACAGTTAGTTGACTAAATTACCTAGAAGGACCCAACTATTGACTTTTCAGTGCTTATTTTTCTTAAGATTCTCTATTAACTCCAAGGGAAATGTACACAGCACAGCTTCTTTTTGGAGTGATGTATGTGTTCTTTGGTAGTTAAACTTTCACTCAATTCTTAATACAACTGAAGACAGAGCTCATTAATCATACCCCAAAGCACAGGACTATGGTTATACCCCTGTAGTTCCAAGGTAGTAAGTAGGATCTGTTCTCTTTCACGTCCAAAGAGATTTACTCAACTGGTTGCAACACAAGTACATGCATTAACTTACCTTTGGTTAACTATTGCTCTGTATTTTAAAATCAGTTGTTACTTCTGTCATGGTTATATGTGCATTAGAAGAGTACGCAAAAATAATTGCTTAAACATTCAATAGACTAAAAACTTTTAGAAAGGCATTAGTTTACCTTTGAGGTATTTATTTTTCTTAAAGGTTTTTTTTTTCCTTTTTTTTGGTTTTTTTGAGAGAGACTCATGTCTGCAGTCTTCTCCAGTCTGATTCCATCCTGTTTTCTCTCCCTGCTTATACTTATCCCCTCCCACAGTGAGCCCTTCTGAAGGTCAGACATGTGCCCACAGCCCTGCATCCTCTTCCACGCCACACATTGCTCCTGTCCTGTCTCCAAAACACTTCCCCTATGTCTGCTAAAATTTTGATTCCTTACCTGGTAAAATATCTGGCATTTTTCTTCATTTCTTTAAGAAATTTTGGGGGCACCTGGGTGGCGCAGGGGGTTAAAGCCTCTGACTTCGGCTCAGGTCATGATCCCAGGGTCCGGGGATCAAGCCCCACATCATGCTCTCTGCTCAGCAGGGAGCCTGCTTCCCCTTCTCTCTCTGCCTGCCTCTCTGCCTATTTGTGATCTCTGTCTGTCAAATAAATAAACAAAATCCCTTAAAAAAAAATTGACTCCTGCTTTATGTTACCATATAGGCATCTCACTTCCAATCAAAGTCAATCCATCTTCAACCACCGAATCAATCACCCTCCATTCTTTACTATCTCTCAGATAAAGAAAAAAAAAACTATCTGCATATATATGTTAATCATTTTATATATATATATATACATATATGTGTATATATATGTGTGTGTGTGTGTGTATATATATATACACATATATATATTGTTGGTCACTGGTTCCTGCCACAGAGCTGATAAAACCCTTCTAATTTCCTAAGTGAAAGAAGGAGCACTAGGAACATGCCTTGCTCAAATATTTGATCTTTGACTTATCTCTGACACAGGGCTCTCAAAACTCTTACAAATTCCTTGTGATAAGAGTACTAGGAGCATTGTTTATTCTGCTGAACTGACTCTGGGTGGGTTCCTAAATAGCTTCTGGATGGGGGCTGGTCACCAGAAAGACCAATCCCTGGTTAGAAGCTTAGAATTTTCAGCTCCACCTTGAGTCGGCATTCTGAGAAAGGAGAGGGCTAGAAACAGGATAACTAATCACGTCTATGTGAGGAAGCCTCCATAAAATCCTGATAGAACAGGGTTTAGAGAACTTCTGGGCTGGTGAACACATTCACCTCTGTGGGGTCAGAAGCCCCTGTGCTTATTGCTTCATCTGGTTGTTCACCTGTATCCTTTATCATATCCTTTAAGCAACTGATAAACATTAAGTGTTCCCCTAAGTTTTGTGAGCCGCTCTAGCAAATTAAACGTAAGGAGGGTGGTGGTGTTATAGATCAGGAATCTCTAATCTATAGCTAGTTGGTCAGAAGTTTAAGTGATAATCTGGGTTTGTGACTGGCTTCTGCAGTGGGGATTGGGGGGCAGTTTTGGGGGACTGAGCCCTTAACCTGTGGGATCTGGCACTATCTCCAGGTAGAGTGTCAGAATTAAGATTCCAGCTGGTGTCACAGAGAATTCCTGTAAAGGGATAACGCCTCTATAGATTTGGTGACCAAAAGTTGTCTGAAGTTAAGTGTTCAACATGAATATTCTATATGAATAGTCGAAGAGATTTACACAGGAAAAATCTTATAGTAGGGAAGAATCCGGTTTTCCCTACAAAGGAAGAAAAAAACCTGTTTTTCCTGCATACTACTTCAATCTACTAAACTCCCTGCTCTCTTTCTTCTACTTCATACTCAGGACTGCATCTTTCCCCTTGAAATTCATATATGCTATAGTATGACATATCCAAAATACAAACACTGTGAGTCCCTTCCCTGCTATGTCTATTTCCACACACACCCAATTATCAGCTGCTTCCATGTCACTAATTTTTCTTCTTTCATTCACCTTTTAGCTCATTTCAACTAGGGTTACAAGATTTAGCAAACAAAACAAAAAGTATGAGTAGTTAAATATTCAGATAAATAATTTTTAGTATAAATATGTTTCAAGCATTGCATGTATTAAATCTGGCAATCCAAGTTTCCCAAACATTCATCCTCCATCATGAGCCCAATCTCTCTTGTTTTGGTCAGAAATGATATCTTTGTTGCTAATCCAGCTTTCCCAGAAACAAAGAATGTCCTTTTACTCACCTGGAATAGACTGAGAGAGTTTCTGGGAATAGCTATAATCAATGACAGGTGGGTTTTGGCAAAAATATTCTAGGGTTCTTGTGACCTCTTCATAGGTTAATTCTAAATTGTGTGATTTACTTAAGTTCCAAGAATTGCACCATGGGATGATGCTTTAGAATGGTATCCGGCTTAAATAATGTACTTTATATGGTTATTTTCTCTTCCTTGTGTCCCTCCGATGTTGCTCTGCCAGTGTTCCTAGCTCTTCTCAAATAAACTACTTGTTCTTAAATCCCTGACTTAGTCAATTTCTGGAAGAAACCAAAGAAAGTCTCATGTGTAAGCCTCTTTCACTTTTCAATCTATATTCTGCTCTTGATCTCTTCATTTCCATGGCTTTACTAACTTCCTATGGATAAACTAATATTTTCCAAAAAATTTGTCCCCAGCTCAGACCATTCCTTCTAACTTTCAGGTTTACAAAACAGATACTTGACATCTATCTGGATTACTCTTAAACATCTCAAAATTAACATGTTCCGTTTTCCCCTTTCCTTATTCCTTTAATCTCCCCACTCTCAATAAATGGCTTTTCTACCTACCCAGGATTTCTGGGGGGGTGGGTGGGTTTGGAGATTCCCCCCCTCCCCCGTAGGTTAAGAAGGGACATTCTCAACAGCTTCAATTCTCTCACCTATATAGATAATCTGTTACCAAGCCTCAGAGACTACCTCCACAGCATACTTATAATAGGTACATTGTTCCCTCACAATTTCTGTCACCTTAGCCCTGTCACAATATTCTTTACATTGCTATAAATACCTCCAGCTAGTCTTCACTCTTTTGTTCTTGACCTCTTCCAATCCATTTTCCACAGAATAGATAAGTGATATTGTAGAAATAAAAGTTTTGTACTACTCTTCTTGTAAGACTTCTTGGGTTTCCTATTTCCTTTCAAATAGGATTCAACTCCCTAACTTAAATTATAGGGCCAGACCTGTATGATCTCCAGCCCAAATATGGCCACTCTTACAGGGCCATTTATCACTCTGACACACCAGTCTTCTTTAAGTTAGTTGAATCACTAACCTCATGCTATACCTGAAGAGTAATATTCTATTTCCTCAGCTCATTCTTAACTAATTTAACTAGTTTTTTCACCAAATTATATCATAATCTGTAATTATAAATTTTATTTTTAAAATATTTTTATTTAAATTCAATTAATTAACATATAATGTATTATTGGTTTCAGAGGTAGAGGTCAGTGATTCATCAGTCTTATATAGTACCCAGTGCTCATTACATCACATGCCCTCTTCAATGTCTATCATGCAGTTACCCCATCCCACCATCTCCCTCCCCTCCAGCAACCCTCTATTTGTTTCCTATGATTAAGAGTCTCTTATGGTTTTTCTCCCTCTCTGGTTTTGTCTTGTTTTATTTTTTTCCTCTCTTCCCTTATGATCCTCTGTTTTGTTTCTCATATTCCACATATCAGTGAGATCATATGATAACTGTCTTTCTCTGATTGACTTATTTCATTTAGCATAATACCTTCTAGTCCATCCACATCATTACAAATGGCATCTTCTTCTTTATTCATTCATCTGTTGATGGACATCTGGGCTCTTTCCATAGTTTGCCTTTGTGGACATTGCTGCCAGGAATTCTGGGGGTGCAGGTACCCCTTCAGAGCACTATATTTGTACCTTGCTAACATCTGTCATTTCCTGACTTGTTCATTTTAGCCATTCTAACTTGTGTGAGTTAGTATCTCATTGTGGTTTTGATTTATATTTTCCTGATGCTGAGTGATGTTGGACATTTTTTCATATGTCTGTTGGCCATTTGTACATCTTCTTTGGAGAAATGTCTGTCCATGTCTTCTGCCCATTTCTTGATTGGATTATTTGTTCTTTGGGTGTTGAGGTTGATAAATTCTTTATAGATTTTGGGATACTAGCCGTTTATTGATATGTCATTTGCAAATATCTTCTCTCATTCCGTGGGTCATCTTTTGGTGTTATCAACTGTTTCCCTTGCTGTTCAGAAGATTTTTATCTTGATGAAGTCCCAACAGTTCACTTTGCCTTTGTTTTCTTTCCCTTTGGAAACCTCTCTAACAAGTATATGATTAGTTGTTAAATACCTTTCCTCTCTACCAGAATGTAACCTCCATGAGGATAAAAGTCATACCTGTTTTTGTTCCATACTAATAACATAAGGTCCTGTATGTAATTTTGTGTCTGACTTAAGATACAGCTCAATAACTGGTTGAAGAATATACTGAAAGATTCCAAAAATATATGTGAAAAGCTGTAACTCCTGAAGGGTTTTAACTCTTTCCAACTATATTGGAATTTTTACTCTTTTACTCATTTTACATTTCTTTTTTACTCTTTTACTCATTTTACATTTTTTTTTTACTCTTTTACTCATTTACTGTTTCCAACTATAAAGAATCTAAGGGAAGCCACATCTAACCTTTCTTGAGCTAAAAGAGCTTCCATTACATTCCAGGCATTTTGTGTATTTCCTTTTTGGTTTTTACAATTTAAGCATATCATTATAACCATTTTAAGATCAATAAAATGAGTCCTGAGATGTTCAAAAAGATTAAGTGACTCATATAAATCTAAGAAGGATTATAAATGTCAGAGCTGGAATTAAAATTTATATTTGGCTTCAAAATGTCTTTTTCCAGTAATATTCTAAAAACTGGATTGAATGATATTTCAACTTGGTGTTGTAACAATAGGAACTGATCTCAGAGATTTTAGATTCTATTAAATTTAAAGTAATCTTGGTAAGTATCCCACAATTTCTTTTATTAAACATTATTCTCAGCAATGTTTACTACTGAAAGATAATTTTCCTATGGTTTTCATAGTGAAAATTTCTGGGAATAAGATGTTATTGCTCATACATTAAAATATATAACAATTAACAAAACCTTGTAGGCAGATATTTATATCAACATTGAACACATCCCTATGTCAGAAGAAACAAAAATTATCATAGTACCCCTGGTCCCGAAAGCCAGGTTGGTTGCAATTTTTCTCCACACTTACTAGTGTGGGACATTTGACAAGTTACTTATTCTCTCTTTACATTTTTTAACCTTCTGTAAAATGTAGATGATAATAGTAATAGCCTCATGAATGTAGTTGGGAGGAATAAATAAGTTAATATGTATAGAATGCTTAAAATAATTTTTAGCACATATTAACTTTGATTATCTCCCTCTGAAAACTCATTGTTAATAGTTTGTCACCTGTTAATTTATTCAACCACTATTAGTCACCATATAATAGATTTTTAAAATCTATTAAGGCAGGAAAAATCATTTCATCTTAATCTAGATGGGGAAAACAGACACTAAAATAATACACGAATGAATAAGAAATTTAAGATGGTAATAGTTGCCATGAATAAAATGAAACAGGAAAACAAATTTGCTTTCCATTAATTCTATATTAACTTTAATTGAAGTAAACTCCATATCTATAATTTGATCTGGGCCTTTCAACTTAACAGAAGACTATGCTAATATTGGTATTTACCATATACTAGTCTCTTTTAATTTTTAATTTGCTCATTATTCTCATAGTTATCTCATCATTTTCACTTAATGTTAAAAAGAACATACACTTTGTTCTAACTGCAAAAATCATTTGAATTTTAATCATAAAATCCGAGTTGATAATCACTCCCACCTGCATTTTGTTCTGAATATCTTTAAGATAAAAAAAAAAAATAGTTGGTCTGTTTAAATGTATTTAAAAATTCAAATAATCCAAATGTTTTGTGTTTAAGTTAAAACATCTAGATCACTTGATTTCTGTTGGAGCCGACTGCAGTGATCCACATATTTTGCCACTATGTACACACAACCTCTGTGCCATCCTCTTATCTATCTGTCCTAACAGGAGGAGCGGGAGAGGATACGTGTTTACATGGAGTAAAAAATAAATGATAATTTGGCGCAGAGAGTTTATCTTGAATAATTTCTTCTTTATTCCCATACTGAAATCATTCCTATCAGACAGAAAGAGGTAGTAAGTAACCCAAACGGGTGAAATAAAATTTGCCTTAGAAAAATTTTCTTGGTCACCTAGGTGTCTCAGTCGGTTAAGTGTTTGCCCTCAGCTCTGGTCATAATCCCAGAGTCCGAGGATCCAGTCCCAGGTCAGACTCCCTGCTTAGCAGGGAGTCTACTTCTCTGTCCTTCCCCTGGCTCCTGTGCATTCTCTCTCTTTCTCTCTCAAATAAATAAATAAAACCTTAAATTTTTTTTCTTATGACTTCTTTGTTCTCATTGCCTCCAAAATAAATACAAAGGAATTGGTCCGAGCTATGTATGCATTCCCTCGTTTCATAAAATAGGCACTAAATCAGTTCTAAAAATGCTACTTTTTACTTAATTTATCCAAACAAGCCATAGGACTATACATGTTTATACACTTCAAATAAAATTAGAGATGAACAAATGTTTTTAAAACCTGAAGCTATAAACCACATATGCAGAGATTTTATTAAAAATGGAAACTATAATTGGCTGGGGAGATTGGAGTCCTTTCCTAAGGAGCAGTGAGCAAAAATGGTTACTAAAAGAAAAAATGGGTCATTCACCTCAAGGAAAATTAAATTTAAAAAGGAAGACATCAAGAAATAAAATTTTAGAACATGTGTATTTGGAAAATACTTTTGAAAAAATATAGGAGAATTTCTTTCCATTTTGTATGTCAGGGAATAACTCATTCTCTCATTCTGATTTGATAACATTTGGACTGAGTCAAAAGAAAATATAAAGTGTTCACTGAAAGTGTAAAGAGACCATAAACCTAAAATGTAAAATATTTGGAGATTTTACTCTTCGAGTCCTGGCTACATAGTTGTTATGGCATAATCTCCCCTTAAAAGAACAAAATTTTATATATTTTCAGAAATTCTCATCTATCCAGTGGGGAGTCCTACTGTCTTTTGACTTCCTACTTCTTCAACTGTTCTTATCTCTAGATTCAGGGATGTAGAAACACGACTTAGAAAATCTTATTCTAAAGTGAAAAGAGGTATCACCCTCCCCATGGTGAAAGCTAATTCATTTCCCAGTTCTCTCCCACTCTAGTTTACATACTCAAGGACTTTGCTCTAGCTAATAATCCTTTTCTCTGCATTGTCTAAAACCTTTTTGCTATAAACATTCGGGTACACGTGCCCCTTCGGATCACTATGTTTGTATCTTTAGGGTAAATACCCAGTAGTGCAATTGCTGGGTCATAGGGTAGTTCTATTTTCAACATTTTGAGGAACCTCCATGCTGTTTTCCAGAGTGGTTGCACCAGCTTGCATTCCCACCAACAGTGGAGGAGGGTTCCCCTTTCTCCACATCCTCGCCAGCATCTGTCATTTCCTGACTTGTTAATTTTAGCCATTCTGACTGGTGTGAGGTGATATCTCATTGTGGTTTTGATTTGTATTTCCCTGATGCCGAGTGACGTGGAGCACTTTTTCATGTGTCTGTTGGCCATCTGGATGTCTTCTTTGCAGAAATGTCTACAATAGCCAGACTATGGAAAGAACCTAGATGTCCATCAACAGATGAATGGATCAAGAAGATGTGGTATATATACACAATGGAATACTATGCAGCCATCAAAAGAAATGAAATCTTGCCATTTGCGACGACGTGGATGGAACTAGAGCGTATCATGCTTAGTGAAATAAGTCAATCGGAGAAAGACAACTATCATATGATCTCCCTGATATGAGGACATGGAGAAGCAACATGGGGGGGTAGGGGGATAGGAGAAGAATAAATGAAACAAGATGGGATTGGGAGGGAGACAAACCATAAATGACTCTTAATCTCACAAAACAAACTGGGGGTTGCTGGGGGGAGGTGGGATTGGGAGAGGGGGAGCGGGCTATGGACATTGGGGAGGGGAGGCGAACCATAAGAGACTATGGACTCTGAAAAACAACCTGAGGGTTTTGAAGGGTCAGGGGTGGGAGGTTGGGGGAACAGGTGGTGGGTGATCGGGAGGGCACGTTTTGCATGGAGCACTGGGTGTTGTGCAAAAAGAATGAATACTGTTACGCTGAAAAAAAAATAAATAAAAAGGGAAACAGTGCAAAAAAAAAAAAATAAAAATAAAACCTTTTTGCCACCAATGATTTCTTCTGCTTATAAATGTGCTCAATTTTTTGTCATAACTTTAAAAAAAAACTTCTCTTTTGATTTTATGTCTCCTCCTAGATAAACATAAATCTTTAAATGCCTTCCAGTCTTTTGAGGCCACTTCTAAGTATTGCTACTCTGCTTTTTCTCCTTCCTTATTTCCCAGATCTCCCCTTGACTGGTTACAATCTGGTAACATTTTTCCAAGTCACTAAAGTTGCTTTTCTAAGATCATTAACAATTCTATTTGCTGACTATAAAGACCAGATTTCAGTGAATATCCTGACTCCCTTTTCAGCTGAAATGCTAAGAAGAATGTTCAAGTTGTTTTCCACAAACAAGTCAACCACCCATTTTAGAAGTGGATGGTAAAGGACATGACATCAATCAATCCTTCTCCTCTGGTTTCTCCTATAATGTATTTTGTGTCACAGCAATAAGTGAGTACAGAAAGAGAAGACTAATGTGATTTTCTTTGTTCTTTCCTTGACCAATTAAAGCGTGTGATTACTTTACCTTGCTGCACTTTATATTCACATCATCATTTACATTACCAAACTCTTACCAAATACCATATGATGTAAGCATTTAAAACATGTAAAATAAGTAGGTCAGCAGGAAATCAACATACAAAAGGAACTGAAAGGGCCTTTTAAAGATTAATGTCTCCTGGTCTTAAAATTTTGTGTTTAATCTCTCCTTCACCCCATTCATATTGTTGTTGCTTCTCCATCAGTGATTAATTAAAAATTACTTAGAGAAAAAATAAGCATTAAGAGAAAATCTGAAAGGCTGTATAGGGTATAAATTGTTCTGATCCCTTAAATACAAAATTCAATTTCATTCTAGTTCCATGAATATGGAAAAATGTTTCATGTAAATAAAAGTAAACCCCTACAAGATATAGCAATGATCTATTAATATCACTCAAACAGAACTAAAATTTTGAAAAAAATGTTTACTTAATTATACATATATATGCATATTTCATGCAAATTCAGAAATTCGGATAGATTTCACCAATCAAAACAGAAGATGTTCAGCTCTAAAACATACCTCTGGTTCATAGCTTAAGTTTGATCTATTTTAAGACAAAACTGCTACATGCTGTTATTTATTTCCAGGTGCAATAAAATCCATTTAATCTGAAGACTGATTAAAGTAGAGAAACCTACTGACAAGGAGTAAACTAATGCTCTACCAGTCAAACTAGGATCTGACACAGACTGCCAAAAACAACAGAGAACATTTGATAAGGGAAAATGTCAGCACTGGTATTAAACATTTATACATAGTTTGTTACTGTTGTAAATCATGAAATTAAAGAACGCAGCTTAATATTTTGAACCCTAAGCCATATTAGAGACTATAGCTGATATCTTCCTCTAAAAGAGTTAACTAATTAAATCGTGTCAGTAAAAATTACCACTTAATAATCTGTTTCTATTTGTTTTATGTATATATTTCAGAGCACATTAGTAATCATATAAAAATTAAGGATAATAAGAAAAGTTATTAATGTTCTTTCTGCTCATCTATAATTAATTTCCAACTGAAATACTCTAATATAAACTATGATACTATCAACTTTTAAAGATTTAATTTAAAATTTTTGTTTGCTTTTTTTTGTCTTACAGATAAATGAGATGATAAAGGTTTGACTTACTTTCTACTTGGACAAATGTGAAACATTATGTCAAAATGATTTAAATGCTTAAGGACCAAAATACTAGTGAAGGTGAACTATCTCTTTGAACGTAAATTTCTCCTACTTTTAGGATCTGTGAAACTAAAAATAAGTCTATGTAATTTAAAATTTTCTGACTTCTGTTTTTAATACTATACATTTCAAGTGTAACCTTTAAATTCTAGGTAGTAGGTATTATTAAGCCAAAGAATGTTGTTTAAAACTGAAGATCTAGATTAAAATCCAGAACCATACTGTGATATACATACTCACTTTCCTGAGACTCCAATTCCTATGTCAAAGGATTACAATAATTTGTATTATTTTCTTTATATTATTGTTTTCTTTATATTAAAGATAATATAGAAAGTAGTACAGATATACAGTAGGGATTCAGAAAACACCTGTGTTCTTTATATTAATGACTTAGTTGTTAAAAAGAAAATCACAGGCCCAAAATGGCATCACTTGGGCTGAGTCACCAAACCAGAGCTTAACACCTAATCTAATTGCAGTTTCAACATCCTCAGAAATACATCTTACCCAGTCAGTCTGGGATTTTCTGATTACCAGTAATGAGGTAGTCTGTCACATAGGTCCTCTCTGTCTACCAAAGTAAGACGAAACAATCTGCCTGTAAGTCCCTATTTTTACCCCTAAAGGAGAGAGATCTTGCCTAGAATAATCCTTTTGTTTTTCTAATAACTTTCTGGCCCTACCTTTCTTCCTGTAAAAAGTTTCCATTTTCTATAGCTACCCAGAGTTCTCCTCTACTTGCTAGATGGGATACTGCTGGATTCATCACTTAATAAAGCCAATTAGGTCTTCAAATTCACTTGAATTTTGTTCTTTTTTTAACAGATTTGGTGACAGTGATCTGAAGTAAACTTCTGACAGCATTTGGGGACAGAAAAACACAGGTGTGGTACCTTGTGAATCATTTTGAATTCACTGCCTTTCTTGCCTTCTCTGAGGGTCATGGGTAAGTCCCTCTAGGTTTGAGCTCCACTCCTTTTGCATTTGGACTACTGATTTAATTGGCTTTCCAATTCAGAGTTAACAGGTCAGTCTAGACCAACTGGAGGCTCTAACAGAGTTCCAATCCTTAGACTTTGGTTTATTCCGCAATTTCACATTGGAATAACTTCCCCAGTTCCAATTCACACACCCTATTTACTGGTATTTTCAGGTTTAGTCCTTTCCCCATTTCTAGATTGCAGTCTCACTGAATTGAATCTGTTGGTTTAGTACACAGTGGGAATTAGCTGGTGATGTGCACGGTCTTAGCCAGTCTGCAGTGACATCTTTTGATTACTGCTGGTATGTTGAGGTCCATGTTTATTTCTCTTGTTTTGTGCAAATAATGCCTGTTACTAACAGGGACCTCAGGCCAAGAAGCCTCAAAAAATGGAGGGCAGGATTCTACCATTAGATGGCTGTTAGAGTGACCACCACCTAACTCAAAGATTCCTGTGTTCAGCACATGCAATGAGGCATACTGCAAAGCATCCACAAATCCCAACCCAAGGGCAAGTCCCTCATAGGTATTAGTTTAGCTCTAAGAAGCCCCAATCCCAAAGTCCTAGCTAAAAAAAATCCTTTATATCCAGAGAGTTGATAGAGCCACATTCCAGCATACCTGCTTATTTTATGTTCAAGAACTGCATTTAGTTGCAGATATGTAGCAAGGTAAAAAAAAAGAAAAAAAAAAGTATTAAAAAATAAGGTGGAATTACATTGGCTATTTGGGAGAGCATTCTAATTAGGTAAGATCATGCAAGAAGCACCCTTGAAAGCAAGGGTTCCAAATGGGATACCTGTTTTAACTAAAAAAGAGAAGCCTCCAAAAGGTTTCAAAATTCCAAAATATGGGGCACCTGGGTGGCTCAGTGGGTTAAAGCCTCTGCCTTCGGCTCAGGTCATGATCTCAGGGTCCTGGGACTGAGCCCCACACTGGGCTCTCTGCTTAGCATGGAGCCTGCTTCCTCTTCTCTCTCTGCCTGCTTCTCTTCTTTACTTGTGATCTTTCTGAAATAAATACATAAATAAAATCTTTAAAAAAAATTCCAAAATAGTTCGTTAAAGATTCACTGCAAAAGTTACTTAAAAAATTAAAGAGAGGGCGCCTGAGTGGCTCAGTGGGTTAAACCACTGCCTTCAGCTCAGGTCATGATCTCAGGGGTCCTGGGATCGAGTCCCATATCGGGCTCTCTGCTCAGCAGGGAGCCTGCTTCCCTCTCTCTCTGCCTGCCTCTCTGCCTACTTGTGATCTCTCTCTCTCTCTCTCTCGCTGTCAAATAAATAAATAAATAAAATCTTTAAAAAAAAATTAAAGAGAAAAATACCCAAAATTAGAGACATAAGACCAATACAACTCCTACTGCTACCCTCTATCCTTTGAATATTCATCCTATTGATCCTTTGTTTAAATTGCCTAGGGAAAACCTCAGATATTCATCAACAGATAAATAAAGATGTGGTAATGTACAAGATGGAATATTACTCGGCCATCAAAAAGGATGAATATTACCATGTGGAATTTAAGAAACAAAACAGAGGATCATAGAGGAAAGGTTGGAAACATAAAATAAGATAACATCAGAGAGAGAAACAAACCATAAGAGACTCTTAACCATAGGAAACAAACTGAGCTTTGCTGGAGGGAAGGTGGGTAAGGGGGTGGGATAACTGGGTGATGGGCATTTGAGGAGGGCATGTGATGTAATAAGCACTGAGTGTTATATGTAATCATGAATAACTGAACTCTACATCTGAAACTAATGATACACTATATGTTAACTGAATTTAAATAAGGCAAAAGAAATAAGTTGCCTTTCCACTCTAAAGAGAGTATTAAACGTGACCCTTTAGAATAGGACCATTCAAGGCCATAGGTAATCCTCTTCAGCTATCTTTTATTCATTGGTCAAAGGTGAAACTAAGGACCATAGTTAAAAAATTTCTTGAACTTAGGGAAGATGCTAAAGATTTTTTGTAAACAGAATATCTCCTGAGCCTGGTTGAGAAAGATGATTAAAATTTCACATTATTCCTTCTGCTCTAAATTCAGACCAACTGGTTATTGATCCTTCCTCTCCTGTAAATAGCTATGTCCTTCTTGCTTGTTTCTGTCCGTGTTCCAGGAATAGGGCTTGACTTTCTAACTGCTTGGGACACACAGTGTTGGTTATTTCTCTGGCTATCTTTAGGAGTCATTCTACATCTTATGAAGACAGTATCTTTTGCATACTCTTTTATAACACTTCTTGAGTCCATAAGATTGTTTAATACTGCCAGAAATATTTATTGTTTGTCCTGGATGAAGTCTGACAAGATATTAGAAAGGATTTCTTAACTCTGTGATCAGAAATTTAGCCAAATTGGAAGCTGATATTCAGAGATTGATATAATTTTATTTATTTATTTTTTTTAGGTCTTCTCTAAGCTCAGTGTATAAGAGGTAAAAACATGCTCATAGGTGGATGGATCTGTCAGTCCTTTGATATGATTTAAGAGCCAAAATAATTCTTTGAGGAATTAAAAATAGCTATCTTTGTTTTATAAATCTAGTCTTTATAGGACCAGACACAAATAAAAGATAACCCATCCTTCTTACCAATCCCCCAAACTCTCCTATTTATCTCAAAAGGCTTATAAATATTACAAAAATTATGGCCTCGAAGGAACAAAAGTTCTTCTAGGAGGACTTTGCTATTCTCCCCTGTGCATTAAAATGTAATTGCTCAATGTTCTATCTGGTCTTCTCTAGGAATGCTTATCTACCGTCTCTTTAAAATCCAGACTTTGGGGAGATCATTTTTTTTTTTTTAACAGAAGTATAATAGACCTACAATATTACATTAGCTTCAGGTGTACAACATAGTGATTCCATAAGTCTATAGGTTATGCTATGCTCACAGGAACAGCTACAATCTGTCACCATACAACACCATTATAATACATTGACTATATACCCTATGTTGTACCTTTTGTCCCCATGACTTATTCACTCTGTAACTGGGATCCTGTACCTTCCACTCCCCTTTGCACATATGTCCATCCCCCAAACCTCTGCCCTTTGACAACTATCAGTTCTATTTATGCAGTTCTATTTTGTCTCTTCACATAGTATAACCTCTAGATTCATTTCTGTTGTTGCAAATGACAAGATCTCATTCTTTTTTTATGGTTGTGTAATTGCAATATTCTCTCTATGCGTATCATGTTTATCCATTTGTCTATAGATGAACACTTGGGTTGCTTCCACATCTTGGCTATTGTCAATAATGCTACAATAAACAAGAGGGTGCATATATCTTTCCAAATGAAGTGCTTTCCTTTTCTTTGGGTAATTATCTAGCAGAATTATTGGATCATATGGTATTTCTATTTTTAATTTTTCCACAATATCTGCACCAATTTTCATCCCCACTAACAGTTGTAGAGGTTTCCCTTTTCTCTACTTCCTGATCACCATTTGTTATTTCTTGTCTGCTTGATTCTGGCCAACCTGACAGGTGTGAGGTGATACCACGTTGTGGTTCTGATGTACATTTCCCTCATGAATGATGTTGAGCATCTTTTCATGTGTCCATTGGCTATCTGTATGTCTGCTTTGGAAAAAATGTCTATTGAGGTCCCTCTACTCATTTTTAAAACAGATTTTTTTTATTGAGTTATATGAATTTTTATATATTTTAGATATTAACCCCTTATCAGATTTCTCTCTTGCAAAAATCTTCTCTCATTAAGTAGGTTGTCTTCATTTTGTTGACAGTTTCCTTTGCAATGAAAAGCTTTTTATTTTTATATAGTCCCAGTAGTTTTTCTTTGCTTTTATTTCCCTTGCCTGAAGAGATGTATCTAGAAAAATATTAAGACTGATGTCAAAGAAATTACTTTCGGTCTTCTTTTAGGAATTCTACAGTTTCAGGACACATATTTAGAAGCTCAATCCATTGTGAGTTTACTTTTGTGTATGGTGTAAGAAAGTGGCCCAGTTTTCCCAAACCATCTGTTAAAGAGACCATCTTTTCCCTATTGCATATTTTTGCTCCATTGTCATCAATTAACCATATAAGTATGAGTTTACTTCTGGGCTTTCTATCCTATTCCATTCATTTATGTGTCTGTTTTTGTGCCAGTATGATATTGTTTTGATTACTTTTACTATATTTCAAAATTTGGGATTGTGATACCAGCTTTGTTCTCTCTTCTCCAGATTGCTTTGGCTATTAGAGGTCTTTCATGGTTCCATATAAATTTTAGGATAATTCTAGTAATGTGAAAAATGCTGTTGGTATTTAGATAGGGATCTTTTTGAGTCTATAGACTGTTTTAGGTAGTATGGACATTCTCACTATATTAATTCTTCTAACCTATGAGTATGGAATATCTTTTCATTTGTTTGTGTCATCTTCAGTTTCTTTCATCGGTATTTGGTAGTTTTCAGCAGATAGGTCTTTCACCTTCCTGGTGAAATTTATTTCTAAGGGTTTTATTCTTTGTGGTACACTGTAAATGGGAATGCTTTCTTATTTTTTTTTCCTGCTAACTTGTTATTAAAATCTGGGAATGCCATAATTTTTTATATTAATTTTGCATCCTGAAATGTTACTGAATTCATTTATTACTCCTAATAATTTTTTGCTGGAATCTTTATGGTATTCTATTTATAGCATCATGTTATCTGCAAATAGTGACAGTTTTACTTCCCCCTTATCGATTTGGAGGCCTTTTTTTCTCTTGTCTGATTGCTATGGCTAAGAATTCCAGTACTATGTTGAATAAAATTGGCAAGAGTAGGGACCTCTGGGCGGTTTACTCATTATGCATCTGCCTTTAGCTTAGGTCATGATCCCAGGGTCCTGGGATTGAGCCCTGCATCAGCTCTCTGCTCGATGGGAAGACTGCTTCTCCCTCTCCCACTCCCCAAGCTTCTGTTACCTCTCTCGCTGTGTCTCTCGTTAAATAAATAAAATCTTTAAAAAAAAAAAAAAAGAAAAGAAAAAAAGTGGCGAGAGTGGATAGGCTTGTTTTGTTCCTTATCTTAGTGAAAGTTAGTGAAAAAGTTTTCCTCTGTTAAGTATGATATTAATTATGGGTTTTTCATATATAGCCTTTATTATGTTGAGGTATTTTCCCTCTAAGCATACTTTTTGAGAGTTTTTATCATGAAAAAATGCTTAATTTTATTAAATGATTTTTCTACATCTACTGAGATGACTAAATGATTTTTATCTCCTGTTTTCTTAATGTGGTATATCACATTGCTTTTTCATGTACTGAACCCTTCTTATGTCTTTGGAATCCCACTTGATTGAGGTGAATGATTCTTTTAATGTATTGTTGAATTCACTTTGCTAATACTTTGTTGATGATTTTTGCATCAGTATTCATCAGGTTGTGGGCCTATAATTTTCTCTTTTGTATTGTCTTTGTCTGGTTTTGCTATCAGGGTAATGCAGGCATTATAAAACATATTTGAAAGCTTTCCTTCTATTTATTTTTTATTTTTTCCAAGGAGAAGAGGAATTAACTCTTTAAATGTTTGGTAGAATTCACCTGTGAATCCATCTGGAAATGGACTTTTGTTTGTTGGGAGGGTTTTTTGTTGGTTCCTTGGTTTATTTATTTTTTTCTTTTTTTACTGATTCCATTTTGTTAGTACTAATCTGTTCAGATTTATTTCTTCCTGATTTAGTTTTGGAAGATTTTATGTTTCTTGGAATATATCTTTTTTTTTTTTTTTTTTTAGGTTCACATGTTCAATTTTTGGCATATAACTTTTTATAGTAATTTCTTACAATCCTTTGTAGTTCTCTTCCTTTTCTAAATTTGAGTCTACTTTTTTTCTTGGTAAGTCTGGCTAAAGATTTATCAGTTTTATTAATCTTTCCCATGGTTTTCTAGGCTCTAGTCCTTCTCTAATCTTTATTAATTCCTTATCTCTACTAGTATTTTTTTTTTCTATTTCCTTTAGGTGTACATTAGACTGTTCATTTGAAATCTTCATTTCTTTGGGCAGGCCTATATTGGTATAGTCCCCTGTTAGAACTGCTTTGGCTAAGAACCAAAGATTTGGGCCCATTTTGCTTTTATTTTTGTTTCCATGTATTTTTTAATTTCCTTTGAATTTTTTTTTATTTCTTTGTAGATTCACTATTTAGTAGCATGTTGTTTAGCCTCCATATGTTTGAGTTTTTTTCTTGTAACTGATACCTAGTTTCATACTGTTGTAATCAGAAAAGATGCTTGATATGATTTCAACCTACTTAAATTTATTCAGACTTGTTTTGTAGTCTAAAATGTGATCTTTCCTGGATAACATTCCATGTGCACCTGAAAAAAAATGTATTCTGATACTTCTGCTGTTTTTAGACGGAAAGTTGTATTTGTATCTGTTAGGTCCATCTGGTCTAATGGTTTGCTTAAAACCACTGTTTCTCCTGTTGATTTTCCTGTTTAGATAATATATTCATGATGTAAGTGAAGTGTTGAAGTCCCTTACTATCATATTACTTTCATTTTTCCCTGTATGTCTGTTAATTTTTGCTTTATGTATTTAGGTGCATTGATATTTACTATTGTTATGTCCTCTTGTTGGATTGATATTTTATCATTATTTAATGTTTTCTGTCTATTGTTACATACCTTTTTTTGCTCCCATTTGCAAGATAAATGTGTTTTTCTATCCCTTTACTTTTAGTCTGTATGTTTCTTCAGGTTTGACTGCACACAAATGGGTATTGTTTTTTTTAAAGATTTTAGAGAGAGAATCCTAAGTGAACTCTGTGCTGAGCATGCAGCCTGATGTGAGGCTCTATATTAAAAACCTGAAAGGGTGACCTGAGCTGAAACCAAGCAACAGACACTTAACCAACTGTGCAACCAGGTGTCCCCATGTTTTGAATGGATAATTTATGTCATTTACATCTAGAGTAATCATTGCCTTTTTTTTTTTTTTTTTTTTTTTTTTTTTTTTTTTTTTTTTTTTTTTTTTGTCTTCTGGCTATAGTTCTCTGTTCCTTTTCTTCCTAGTGCAGGTCCCCAGTAGTGGTAGTACCTGATCCTTTTTCTTCTGCATTCTTATTATTTAACTCCCATTTGCAGTTAATTGCACTGGGGGTTTGGTTCCCAACACCATCTCAGCCCTTCTTACCCTTTCTGATATGGCATTCTCTCTAAAATTAGCTATGGAGTATCTGTTTGGCCAGTCTTCAGTTCATTTTCAGAAGTAGTTGTATAAATTTAGTTGCTATCTCAGTGTGTTCCTGGGATGACATGAGCTCAGGAACCTCCTACTCTGCAGTCTTATGCTACTCTCTGTAATTTGAGTCCTCTTTAAGGTACTATGATGGGTAAATGAATGTAAAAAACAAACAAAAAAATGAGATTTGTCAGGGAGCTGGAAGGACCCAACCAGGCATTTTGGATTTTCCTAACCCCAACTGATCTTTGACTTAAGAGTCACCATTTACCAGTCTTAATTTCTGATTGAGGAGTAGATTATTGACATGTTACAAGAATGTGAAGAAGACAGTAGTGTGGCAATTACGGGCTTTTTTTTTTTTTTTTTTTTAAGTGAAGCAGAATGGACTTCATCTACATGTGCCACAATCTTACAAATGCAACATAAAGAAACCTTAGTATTACTTGTTTGATAGTACTTCCCAAGTAATTTACATAACATATCCTTTGGTAAATTCCAGATAAAAATGTTTTTAAAAGGGTTTTAAAACACTTGATGAAACAGAATCACAGATCATTATAAAATTTGATTGTGAAAGTTTCATCATTTTTCATCAAAAAGCAAAGCAAAAGTCTAAGAAAATCTTTCCATTTAACAGAGAAAAAAAAACAAATTCTAAATATGTACCATTTACTTTTAAAACCCATTTTTTTTAATATTTTATTTATTTGACAGAGAGAAATCACAACCAGGCAGAGAGGCAGGCAGAGAGAGAGGAGAAAGCAGGCTCCCCACGGAGCAGAGAGCCCGATGTGGGGCCCAATCCCAGGACCCCGGGATCATGACCTGAGCCAAAGGCAGAGGCCTTAACCCACTGAGCCACGTTAATTTCAATCTTAGTCAGCTTGGCCACACAGTAAAATTCATTTAAAGTATACCTTTTCTACAAACCTTTTACAACTGTATTTTTCTACATTTTGATTTTGTCCTATATTTTTCTTCTTTAAACAACCAGGCTTATTTTAGGGCAAAATTACTTTCTTTGCCCTCAATGAAAAATGTATCTCTATTTCTTATACCCCATCTTACTGAAAAGACATCTAATTTTTCTGGCACATGGAAATATTTTTATTATTTCTAGTAGGTCTAATGGTACATATTACATAGAATTCTTAAACCTCAGAATTTCAATTTCTAATGAAAATTAAGAAATAACCAATTGTCATCTGTTATACCAGCATCCTTTAAATTTATAAATTTAGGAATATACTTCATAATTTCTAGAAGCATAGGCTTTTTTCCTCCCAGTGTAGCATTAACATACCCAAATATTGTTTTAGTTTCTGTAAATAAGAAACAAAAAGTAAATAAACTTCTACTGAGTAATTCTTTAGTATTTTGTCTTATTAGGAAATGACCTAGATATTTGATGAATTTAACTTCTCATCATTTAACCTAACTTTGAGAAACTTCAATGTTTTAGATTACCAAAAAGATGTGGAAAGTGAACATAAATATTGCTGAAAGTTCATTTTTAAAAACTTTTATCTTGCTTACATCTATTTAATTCACTTGATCTTAGTAATTATGTTTAGACTGTCTAATGCATAATGAAGTTTTTCCTAGGTAAAGTCAGCCATTATCCTAAGCTGTTTTATTATTGATATATTTTGTGTGAGATAACAAACTTATTTGGCTGTAAACTCTGGTAAAATAAAATTTTTATATTTAATGTTGATAACTCTAAAGACATATAAGTTTTAATTAGACTTTCAACCTTAAGCTGGCTTTCATATCAAGTATTTTTTAGATCACATGAACTTGAGTAACATTTGGGTTGGTATCTATCTTTCTGAAGGTTTTAGAGTGCCTAATCCTTACAGGTGTTTGCCTTCCAAACATCTAAATAGAGTTCTTGTGTGAATTCTAGTAATACTACCCAGAGGTAGAAAATGCCATATATCTACAACATACATGAATATAGTCAGCTAACTTTTAGCTTTCATTTTAAAATTGTTACCATGAAATACATACAAAATTCACTAGTTATAAAAGCTCAGTGTGAGGGGCGCCTGGGTGGCTCAGCGGGTTAAAGCCTCTGCCTTCAGCTAGGTTATGATCCCAGGGTCCTGGGATCGAGCCCCACATCGGGCTCTCTGCTTAGCGGGGAGTCTGCTTCCTCCTCCTCTCTCTCTCTCTCTGCCTGCCTCTCTGCCTACTTGTGATCTCTATCTGTCAAATAAATAAATAAATAAATCTTAAAAAAAAAAAAAAAGCTCAGTGTGAGTTTATTTTCTGGGTAGGTAGAATAAGTTAAGGTTATCTGCCTTGATGCATAAAGCTTTATCTATTATTTGTAGAAAAGACACTTAGGATTTGTATTTGTCCTTACCAAGTCAAGTTCCAAATGACCTTTCCCCTCTTTATTTTTGTTTATTTTGATAAGAACTACCTCCTGGGGTTCCAATCCAAGATAGCAATATAGGAAGATCCTGGACTCACCCCCTCCTGGATATAACCTATCTAAACCTGTTTATAGAGTAATTCTTCCTGAAGAAGAGGCTGACTGAACAGGTTTTGCACTAGAGATAGACCACATAGAGAACAGCCTGAGAGACAGAGACACAGTACAAAAGGGAATCCCACCTGATGCTGAGAACAACAGTGGGAGGGCTAGTGCTGATAAATGATGAATAGATATGTGTACCCTGGGGCACAGAAAAAAAGCCACAGATTAAGAATATAAAAGACCTAGCCCTAGAAGTTTGCCAAATACAGGTATAACTACTGGAACTCTCCCGCCCTGAGGAGCTGGCAATGTCCATGGTTGGCATTTCCCCTCTATCGTAATGGTACAGATGGGAACAGGGTTTGGATGCCACAGTTGCCCTGCTGCCTCAGCAATCCCTGATGTCCTGCCCCCACCAGCTCCAGATATCCTGAGGACAGGACAAAGCTGTAATTTTAAAATGTAAGTAGGATGTAGAGGAATGATCCCTGGAACTCTGCCAAACAATGGCGTATCTAATGGAACTCTCTCTGGGTTGAAGCGCACAATGAGCACCACAGTTTATCACAGTCCATTTTCATTACAGGATCTGGATGCCTAGCTTTCCTATGATCTCAGTGAGCCCCAAGTCCCCAGACTCCACCATCCCCAACTATTCCACTAAGGTAGCCTCAGCATGGCACACACTATAGCTCTATCCATCATGCCAAGGTCACACCAGCACAAAGCAGTGCAACATCCAGGCCTATTAAATTTCAGCTCCAGATGCCTTGCTAAGGAATACATTGAACACAGTGCTCTAGGACTTTCTTGTTCATGCCTGTTTGGGCTTCAGTCAGGGTCACCCCCATGGTACTTCATGCATATTGTACCCAGGTCACCCAGTCCATATCAGCCTTGGTTCCAGTTGCCCCCACTCAGGTAAACCCTACAGCGAGTACCCTGGGATACCCTGTCCTGTACCCACTTCAGCTGTCCTGCCAGGGTGCCCTCTGGGTAGGCTCCAGCCATCCCAGTCACGAGCCACACACAGGCTATATAGGGGATTACCATACACAAGACCATTTCCTCAAGTTTAAGAGAAGCAGCTGTTCTGCCTAATCCATAGAAACAAACACAAAAGTTAACCAAAATGAGGACAAAGAGTAATATGCTCCAATGAAAGAACAAGACAAAATTTCAGAAAAATAACTAAATGAAACAGAAATAAGCAATATGTCTGACAAAAGAGTTGAGAGTAATGATCATAAAGATGGTCAGAAGATTGGAGAGAAGAGTACAACAACTCAGAACTTCAATAAAGACAGAAAATGTAAAAATGAATAAGAGTTGAATAATACAATAACTGCAATGAAAAATACATTAGAAGAAATCAACAATAGACTAGCAGATGCAGAAGAATGGATCATTGATTTGGAAGACAAGGTCATGGAAAGCAATTAAGCTAAACAGAAACAAGAAGAATTTTAAAAATGAGGATAGCTTGAGGAATATTTTGGGCAATATCAAGCAAAAATATTCACATATAGGGTTGCAGAAGAAGAAGAGAGAGAAAGAGAGAAAGGGGCAGAAAAATTATTTGAAAATATAATAGGGATGTCTGGGCGGCTCAGTGAGTTAAGCCTCTGTGTTCGGCTTGGTTCATTCTCTCAGGATCCTGGGATCGAGTCCCACATCTGACTTTCTGCTCAGTGGGGAGACTTCTTCTCCTCTCTCTGCCTGTCTCTCTGCCTACTTGTGATCTCTCTCTCTGCCAAATAAATAAAGATCTTTTAAAATATATATATAATAGATGAAACCTTCCCAAACTGGGGAAGAAAACAGAATCTAGTATCAGGAACTACATAGAGTTACAAACAAGATGAAGCCAAGAAGTCCACATCATGACACATAATAATTAAAATGCCAAAGTTTAAAGATAAAGAGAATTTTCAAGGAAAATGTTACAATGGAAACCCCTTAAGGCTATCATCTGAATTTTCAGCAGAAATTTTGCAGGCCACGAAGAGAGTGACGTGATATAATCAAAGTGCTGAAAGGAAGAAAAAAACTACAACCAAGAATACTCTCCTGGCAAGGTTATCTATCAGAATGGAAGGAGGAAGAGTTTTCCAGAAAAACAAAAAGGAGTTTACCACCACTAAACTGGCTGTAAAATAAAAAGTAAAGGGACTTCTTTCAGTGGAAAAGAAAGGCAGAAAATTATGAATAAAGATATGTAAAATATGACAACATATATAAAAATGTGGAGGGAGAAAATTTTAAAAAGTTCTTTTAGAATTTATTCTAACTTATCATCAACTTAATATAGACTGCTATATACTTAGGATGTTATATATGAACCTCATGATAACCATAAAACCAGAACATATAACACACAAAAAATAAAGAGAAAGCCAAGCATAACACTACACAAAGTCATCAGTCACAAAAGAACAGAAGAAAAGGACAGAGAAGAACTACCAATAGTAATAATAATAACAACAACAACAACAAAATATCAATAAATACATACCTATCGATAATTACTTTATATGTAAATGGTATGAATGTTCCAATCAAGAGATGTAGAGTGGTGGAACGGATAAAAGAATAAGACCTATCTATACACTGCCTGTAAGAGACCCACTTCAGACCTAAAGACCTATACACCGAAAGTGAAAGGATGGGGTGGGGGAAGATCCATGAAAATGGAAACAAAAAAACAAAAAATCCAGTATAGTATACTTATATAAGACAAAATAAAATATTTTAAAAATGTAAAAATAAAGTTTATTTATTTGTCAGAGACAAAGAGCGCACAAGCAGGGAGAGTGGCAGCAATAAAGGCAGAGGGAGAAGCAGGCTCCCAGCTGAGCAGGAAGCCCAATGCTCAACTCAATCCCAGGAGACTGGGATCATGACCTGACCAAAGGCAAATGCTTAACTGAGCCATCCAGACATTCCCAAAATAAAATTTCTTTAAAGACTGTAAAATTTGGGGCACCTGGGTGGCTCAGTGGGTTAAGCCTCTGCCTTGGGAGGCAGATGGGATCGAGCCCTGCATCAGGCTCTCTGCTCAGCGGTGAGCCTGCTTCCCCTTCTATTTCTGCCTACCTCTCTGCCTACTTGTGATCTCTCTCTCTGTCAAATAAATAAATAAAATCTTTGTAAAATTTAAAAAACAAAAAACAGAGAAGGGTATTACATAATCATAAAGGGGTCAATCAACAAGAGGATACTATAATTGAAAATATACCCCACCATTAGAGCTCCTAAATGCAGAAAGCAAATATTAGGTATAAAGGGTGAAATTGATAATAATAATATAGGACTTTAACACTCCACTTATATCAATGGATACACCATCTAGTCAGAAAATAAGTGTCTTTGAACAATACATTAGACCAGATGGACTTATAGATATGTACAGCACATTCTATCCAAAAAACAACAGATTACACAATATTTTCAAGTCCACATAGAACATTCTTCAGGATAGATCACATATTAGTCTACAAAACAAGTCTCAATAAATTTAAGAAGACCAAAATCCTATCATGCATCTTTTCCAACCAAAATAGTATGGAACTAGAAATTAATAACAAGAAACTAGAAGAAACACAAATACATAGAGGCTAAATGACAGGTTGTTAAACAGGCAATGGGTCAATAAAAAAAGAAGAAATGAAAAAAAATACATGGAGATAAATAAATATGAAAATCCAACAGACAAAATCTTTGGGATGCAGCAGAAGTAGTCTAAGAGGGAAATTTATAGTGATACTGATACACAGTGGTATCATATGTCAAGGAAAAAGAAAAATCTCAAATAATATAATCTTACATTTATAGGAACTAATAACAGAAAAACCACAAAGCCTAAGTTTAGTAAAAGGAAGGAAATAATACAGATTAGAGCAGAAATAGAGATAAAAATAGGAAAAGTCATGAAACAAAGAGAAGATTCTTTGAAAAGTTAAAATGGATAAACCTTTAGGCAGACTCATCCAGAAAGAAAGAAAAAATCAAAAGAGTAAAAGTAATAACCAATAACACAGAAATTCATAGGATTATAAGAGAAGACCATGAAAAGTTATATGCCAACAAACTGGACATACTAGAAGAAATTGATAAATTCACACATGTAAAGAGGTGTTAATACCTATTCTTTTCAAACTATTCTAGGAAACAGAAGAAGAAGGAAAACTTCAAAATTCATTCTGTGAGGTCAACATTACCCTGAACTAGACTACCCTGAATTACCCAAAACTAGACAAAAACACTACCAAAAAACTACAGGTCGAATATTTCTAACATAGATGTAAAAATAATCATCAAAATATTAGCAAACCAATTTCAACAATACATCAAAAGAATCATTTACCATGATCAAGTGGGATTTATTCTGGGGATGCAAGATGGTTCAATACTTACAAATCAATGAACATGATGCATTAACATTAAAAAGAAATGTAAAAGCCATATGATCTAATAGATACAGAAAGAGCATTGGACAACATAAAATATCCATTTATCATAAAAATTCTCAACAGCCTGGATTTAGAGGGAACATACCTCAACATAATAAAAACCACATATGAAAAACCCACAGCTACCATCATATTCAACGTGGAAATACGAAAATATTTCCTCTAAGATCAGGAACAAGACAAAGATGTCTACCTCATCACTTTTATACAATATTGTACTGGAAGTCTTAGCTATGGCATTCAGACATCCAAACTTATAAGGAATAAGTAAAACTGTCACTATTTGTAGATGACATGCTACTATAAACAGAAAACCATAAAGACTCCAGTAAAAGACTATTAGAACTGATAAATGAATTTAGTAAATTTGCAGGATATAAAATTGCTATACAGAAATTTATTTCATTTCTATACACTAATTACAAAGTACAAAGAAAAATTAAGAAAACATCCCCACTTCTAATTGCACCAAAAGGAATAAAATATCTAGGAATAAACTGAACCAAGGAGGTGAAAGAACTTATGATGAAAACTATAAAACACTGAGGAAATAAATTGAAGTCAATCCAAAAATGGAAAGATCGTTCTATCCTCATGGACTGGAAGAGTTGATAAATTGTCCATATTACCCAAAGCAATCTATCTATCTATATATATGCAACCACAAAAGACCTTTAATAGCCAAAGCAATCTTGAGGTATCATAATCTCAGGTTTTGAGATACACCAAAGGCTATAGTAATCAAAACAATATTATATTGGAATAAAAACAGACACACAGATAAATGGAATGGGATAGAAAGCTGTTCTAAATAAAAGATTCATGGCGGTCATAGTCTCAGTTTTGAAAGAGAAAAAACACTTTATTGACATTATAAAAATCTAATAGAAACAGAAGAAAAGGGAAACCTGCACATAGATTGGGCAATAGTAAGCAGTCAAGGAGAATTAGGCAAATTCATCAAATCGGATACTTAAAACATCCAACCGCATCAGCTGGGGAAGCCCCCTGGAAATAGCCAGGTTAGAGCCCCAATTGAGAGGCCTGAGCAGAGCATCCTCCTCTCAGGTAAGCTTCCAAATGACCATTCCCGTAATGGTTATAGGGCAAGTGATGTGGTCTGAAGTTCAAGATTTGTTTGCCTATGTGCAATTTGGAGCCAGCTGCATTCCTATGTTATCATGTCTTGACATACTCGAGGAGCCCTTGATTATCTTTTAAGCGAGCAAGGTGGTGTCTGTGCTGTGGCTACAACCACCTGCTATATCTGGATTAACATTTCTGTGGAAGTTAAAACTCAGGTTACAAAAGATCACTAAATAAGGCACTTGGCTTTAAAGGATGACTCCTTCAATCTGGATTTTTTTTTTTATTGGTTTGGATCTTGGGGACCCTGGCTCTGAAGGACACTCCAAATTTGGGAATTAACCTGTTTATACATTGTACCCTCTGGTACACTGTATCCTCTGGAAAGTTTTAAATGTATATTCACAGCCACAAAATATCAAGCAGATGTTCTAAGATTGGAATATCAGATAAGTGAAGAAAATAACTTAAGGGTTGTGGACCTAAATTGTGGCCTATGAATATCACAAGGATTCAGAAAAATAAGCCAACACCCATGACCTGTGACTATCACACACCAGATCAGTAAAAGCTACAGAAAGTGCAGACCAGTAGCTGAGAGTACCACCAATGCCTTAAAGTTTTATCACATCTCTCAGTTAAACTGATCATACAGGGAGAATTGTTAAAAAGAAAACCACAGCCCCCAAATGGCATCATTTGGGCCAATTTACCAAATGGGACTTAATACCTAATCTAATGGCAGTTTCAACTTCTCCCAGAAACATAAGTCTTAACCAGTCAGTCAGGAATTTTCTGATCAGCCCCAATGAGGTAATCTGTTATAGAGGCCCTCTCCATCCTGCAAAGTAAGATGAGGTAATCTGCATAAGATCTTCTATTCTTCCCCCTAATGGAAAGTGACCTTGCCTGGAACAATACTTTTCTTTTTTTTTTTTTTCCTAATAACTTTCTTCCTTCACCTTTTTCTCCTTTTAAAACCTTTCATTTTGTATAACTCCACTGAGTTCTCCTCTACTTGCTAGATTTATAAATCATTTAAACAAAGTCAATTTGATCTTCAAATTTATGTAGTTGAATTTTGCTTTTTAAGAGTAAAGAAAAATTAATCATACATTTATGTTTTTATTCACAAATCACATTAGGTATTATATATTAAATTATGTAAAATATATAGCAGTAGCATAAGCTTTCTAAACATTGTCAGTAGAAAATATTCCAGTGGTGATTTCAGCTTTTTGTGGCATATTGTTGAACATGGCTAAGAGGACATAAAGACTTTTAGGAATTAAAATTTTTAAATTTTAGATAGACTAGGGGCACCTGGATGGCTCGTCAGTTAAGTGTCTGCCTTTGGCTCAGATCATGATCCCAGAGTCCTGGAATCAAGCCCCACATAGGACTTACTGCTCAAGTGAGGAACCTGCTTCTCCTTCTCCCTCTGCTGTTCCCTTGCTTGTGCCTTCTCTCTGTCAAATAAATAAATAAAATCTATAAAACATTTTAGATAAAACAGCATTTGATTTCTTTTTATATTTAGCACCTTTTAATCCTAACAATGGAGGACCTCATTTCTTCTCCCTCAAAATACCAGCACCCTAGCTTTAGCTTAGCACCATTTTTTCTATTACTTGCAGCTTCTTAGGTCACCACAATACTTTGAATTTCTCAAATCCAGCCTTGCTGCAATTTTCAGACTCTACTAATAAAATGCAAATATGACTATTTCACATCCCCATATGTTATGTCCTTATTGTTATAAGGCACATTTCCAAGTTTCTGATTACAGCACACTTTTTCGCCAGTATTGAGAACCTACCTACTTATCTTTCCCAATCCCATTTGCTGCCACTGCCTACCTCATATTTGAAACTCCAACACACCAAATGATAAATATTTTCCCCGGGCATACCTGTGTGTTCTTCTCTCATCACTATTCCTTTGGTCATGTGATGAATTCTACCCAGAATCCTCTTCTCCAACATCACTTAGTGTGAATCAGTTTTATGTATGGCCATAAATTCAGTTATGCTCTTAATACACCTCCACAAATTTTTGATATATCTTGTGATATATATACTCAAACAGTGATATATAACTCAAAGATAAAGGAATGATTGGCACACTTAACTGTATAAGAATATCAGAAAACTAAGTATCATAAACATGAGATAGACTAAGTGGGAATATATTAGCAGTGTGCATTCAACAAATGAATGGTTAGTAGAAAAACTATGGAGTTCCTTCAAACAATAAGCAAACAGTAACTGAACTAATATGAATGGGGGAAACATACAAGTAATTTACAAAAGGAGGAACTCAATTAACATGTGCATGAGTGGATGGTCAACTTTCAATATTAGCATGAAATCACAAATAAAAGAAAAATCAATCCTGCTTTTTACATATTACCTTGAAAAATATTTGAGGGGTGTCTTGGGGGCTCATCAGTTAGGCATCTGCCCTCACCTCAGGTTATGATCCTGGAGTCCCAGGATTGAGCCCCACATCGGGCTTTAGCAGGAAGTCTGCTTCTCCCTCTGTTCCTCAACCCACTCATGCTCTCTCTCTGTCACTTTCTCTAATAAAAATCATAAAAAAGAAAAACAGAAGTGTTTGAAATGACTGAAAATATTCTGTGTGGGTCAAAATTTGGGAAAGCAAACTCTCATATACTAAGTCCTTAAGGAAGCCAATTAAAATGTATACATACTTTGACATGGCAATTTCCCCTTCTAAAAATTTCTCCTACAAAAACACCCACACCCAAATACACATAGATGTATGTATAAAGATCATTCCTTAATTTTAACAGTCAAAAATTTAACAGCCTATCTGCCCACTAAATTTTACATGTATAAGTGAAATTACATACAGTGAATGCTAATTTTACATACCATGCACATACTGGAAAACAATAAAAACTAGGTTATGTATTTGCAAAATAAATTAGGAATAAAGATCAAATCACAGAACAGTAAGAATAGTATAATATCCTTATGTTAAAATATATTTTTAATTTTCAGCATAAGACAGGAAGTATGGGATAGTTGGTTAAAATACTTATAAAACTACCTACATTTTTAAAATTCCCTGTTCCACCACTTACTAATTATATGACACTAGGTGAGTTATATATCTTTTTATAGCTCAGTTTCCTCAGTCTGTAAAGTGGATATAAATATGTTTTTTAATGAGTAGTAAAAAGATTGAAAGATGCTCATGGATATATCACTAGGGGTTATTTCAAAGCAAGGAACTGGGAAAACGGGGGTTTCACTTAAGGAGAAGAATAAATGAAACAAGATGGGATTGGGAGGGAGACAAACCATAAATGACTCTTAATCTCACAAAACAAACTGGGGTTTGCTGGGGGGAGGTGGGATTGGGAGAGGGGGAGCGGGCTATGGACATTGGGGAGGGGAGGTGAACCATAAGAGACTATGGACTCTGAAAAACAACCTGAGGGTTTTGAAGGGTCAGGGGTGGGAGGTTGGGGGAACAGGTGGTGGGTGATGGGGAGGGCACGTTTTGCATGGAGCACTGGGTGTTGTGCAAAAAGAATGAATACTGTTACGCTGAAAAAATAAATAAAATGGAGAAAATAAGGAAAAAAAAAGACTTTTAGTTCTTAGTCTATATATTTCTGGACTTTAAAATATTTAACATTAGGCACATTATTTTTACAATGAATTTTGTAAAAGTGGCATTGATCAGATCTACCATATAAACAAGTCTTCCATATTAGACCTGTAAACACAATTAATTCAATTGTTACAAGGAAGACCCATGTCAAGAATATGAGCATTTATGCTGTGTTCATTTTTATGGATATACCGCAATATATAGAAGAGGAAACACATCCTCACCTCAACTTTCACCTAAGATAAGAAATATTAATGTGAAACTAAGTAAAGTAAAGCATACACTGATAGGTAGAGTCTTAGGGAGGTTATTAGTTTATACAGATGCTGTTCACCTAGGTTGACATTTCTGGGTGGTAAAAATTTGATTACAGTTCTAAGTTCAGATTAACTTGGTCAAGATATATATCTGAATCATAGGTATTTTATTTAAAGTTTCATATTTTTAAAAATTTTTTAAACTTATTTCAATTGGCCAATATCATTAGTTTCAGATATAGAGTTCAGTAATTCAATAGTTGCATATAACACCCAGTGTTCATCACATCACATGCCCTCCTTCATAAGCCCGTCACATGCCTATACCCAGTTACCCAAGAAACCCTCAGTCTTTTCTCCATAGTTAAGAGTGTCTCGTGGTTTGTCTCCCTCTCTGATTTCTTCCCACTCCATTTTCCCTCCATTCCCCTATGATCCTCTGTTATGTTTCTTATATTCTCATATAAGTAAAACCATATGATAATTATCTTTCTCTGACTTATTTCACTCAGCATACTACCCCCTCCAATTCCAACCATGTCAATGTAAATGGTAAGATCTCATCCATTTTGGTCGCTGAGTAATATTCCATTGTATATATACTCCACATCTTCTTTATCCATTAATCTGTTGATGGACATCTGGGTTCTTTCCATAGTTTGACAACTATGGAATTGCATTTATAAACATTGGGGTGCAAGTGCCCCTTCGGATCACTACATTTGTATTTTGGGTGTAAATACCCAGTAGTGCAATTGCTAGGCCATAGGGTGGCTGTATTTTTAACTTCATGAGGAACCTCCATACTGTTTTCCAGAGTGACTGTACCAGCTTGCATTCCTTCCAATAGCGTAGGAGGGTTCCCCTTTCTCCACATCCTCACCAACACGTTGTTTCCTGACTTTTTCATTTTAGCCATTCTGACTGGTGTGAGGTGGTACCTCATTGTGGATTTGATTTGTATTTCTCTGATGCCAAGTGATGTCAAGCATTTTTCATGTATCTGGTTGGCCATTTGTAGGCCTTCTTTGGAGAAATGTCACATCTTCTGTCCATTTCTTGATTTTATTATTCGTTCTTTGGCAAGTTATAGAACTCGGATACTAGCCCTTTATCTGATAAGACATTTGCAAATATCTCTCCCATTCCATTGGTTGCCTTTTAGTTTTTTGTTGATGTTTTTGTTTGTTTTTCTTTTTTTTGTTTGTTTGTTTTGTTTTGTTTTTTTTTTTTTTTTTACTGTTTCCTTTATTATTACCTTTCCTATGCTTTTTATTTTGATGAAGTCCCAGTAGTTCATTTTTGCTTTTGTTTCCCTTGGCTTTAGAAATGTGTCTAGCAAGAAGTTGCTGAGGCCAAATTTGAAGAAATTGCTGCCTGTGTTCTCCTCTAGGATTTTGATGGATTCCTGTTTCACATTTAGGCCTTTCATCCATTTTGAGTTTATCTGTGTGTATGGTAAAAGAAAATGGTCCAGTTTCATTCTTCTACATGTGGCTGTCCAATTTTCCCATTTATGGAAGAGACCTTTTTCCATTGGATATTCTTCACCGTTTTGTCAGATTAGTTGCCATAGAGTTGAGGGTCCATTTGTGGGTCTCTATTCTGTTCCATTGATCTATGTATCTGTTTTTGTGGAAATGAATGAAAATGAAAACACAACTGTTCAAAACCTTCAGGATGCAGCAAAGGTGGTCCTAAGAGGGAAGTACATAGCAATATGATAAGTACTATAAGCAAAAAGATAAGTCTCAAACTTACAGCCTAACCTTACATGTCAAGGAGCTAGAGAAAGAAGAACAAATAAATCCTAAAAAATAGGAGACAAGAAATAATAAAGATTAGCATATAAATCAGTGAAACAGAAACCAAAAGAACAGTAGAACAGATCAAAGAAACTAAAAGATAGTTGTTTGAAAGAATTAATAAGATCGATAAACCCCTAGCCAGACTCATCAAAAAGAAAGGAGAAGGGAACTATATGCCAACAAATTATGCAATCTGGAAGAAATGGATGTATTCCTAGAAACACATAAAGTACCAAAACTGAAACAGAAAGAAATAGAAAACCTGAAACAGACTCATAATGATCAAGGAAATTGAAGCAATAACCAAAACTCTCCCAACAAACAGGAGTCCAGTGCTGGATGGCTTCCCCAGGGTATCCTACCAAACATTTAAAGAAGAATTAATACCTCTTCTTTTGAAACTGCTTCAAAAAATAGAAATGGAAGGAAAACTTCAAAATTCTTTCTATGAGGTCAGCATTACCTTGATCCCCAAACCAGACACAGATCCCACCAAAAAGGAGAATTACAGACCAATATCCCTGATAAACATGGATGCCAAAATTCTCACCAAGATACTAGCCAAGAGGATCCAATAGTACATTAAAAGGATTATTCACCACAAGCAAGGGGGATTTATTCCTGGGTTGCATGGGTGATTCAACATCTGCATCATCAATGTGATACATCACATTTGCAAAAGAAAAAACAAGAACAATGTGATCCTCTTAATTGATGCAGAAAAAGCATTTGACAAAATACGGCATCCTTTCTTGATTAAAACTCTCCACAGTGCAGGGATAGAGGGAACATACCTCAATATCATAAAAGCCATGTACAAAAATCCTATAGTGAATCTCATTCTCAATGGCGAAAAACTGAAGGTTTCCCCTAAAGATTTATATTTTTAAAGTAAAAGATTGAATGAGATTTGTAGATCCGATAGTAAGGAAGAAGACCAATTCAGAAATGATTAAACATTAATCATAATTACATAGACACATAGTATAGAGGTCAATTTTAATCTTTCCTCACAAGTACTTCTTTTTTTTTTTTTTTTTTTTTAGTTTCGTGTGTATTTATTTTTTTTTTCCCTTTTTATTTATTTTTTTTTCAGCGTAACAGTATTCATTCTTTTTGCACAACACCCAGTGCTCCATGCAAAACGTGCCCTCCCCATCACCCACCACCTGTTCCCCCAACCTCCCACCCCTGACCCTTCAAAACCCTCAGGTTGTTTTTCAGAGTCCATAGTCTCTTATGGTTCGCCTCCCCTCCCCAATGTCCATAGCCCGCTCCCCCTCTCCCAATCCCACCTCCCCCCAGCAACCCCCAGTTTGTTTTGTGAGATTAAGAGTCATTTATGGTTTGTCTCCCTCCCAATCCCATCTTGTTTCATTTATTCTTCTCCTATCCCCCTACCCCCCCATGTTGCTTCTCCATGTCCTCATATCAGGGAGAAACCACAATGAGATATCACCTCACACCAGTCAGAATGGCTAAAATTAACAAGTCAGGAAATGACAGATGCTGGAGAGGATGTGGAGAAAGGGGAACCCTCCTCCACTGTTGGTGGGAATGCAAGCTGGTCCAACCACTCTGGAAAACAGCATGGAGGTTCCTCAAAATGTTGAAAATAGAACTACCCTATGACCCAGCAATTGCACTACTGGGTATTTACCCTAAAGATACAAACATAGTGATCCGAAGGGGCACGTGTACCCGAATGTTTATAGCAGCAATGTCTACAATAGCCAGACTATGGAAAGAACCTAGATGTCCATCAACAGATGAATGGATCAAGAAGATGTGGTATATATACACAATGGAATACTATGCAGCCATCAAAAGAAATGAAATCTTGCCATTTGCGACGACGTGGATGGAACTAGAGCGTATCATGCTTAGTGAAATAAGTCAATCGGAGAAAGACAACTATCATATGATCTCCTCACAAGTACTTCTAAAGCATTTATTTGTATGTAGTAGATAGGAGTACCTCTATTTTCTTCCTGTTTTAACTTTATTTCCCATATTAATCATAATCTGATTATTTTCTTTTTTAGATAAGTCTGTGGCAGAATTATTACTTCTACTTATCAAGGTTTCCCATTGCAAATAATTTTGTCTCTGTAGTGCACAATGTTGACATTTGAAATAAATTTACATTTACTAGAAGAAAGCTTATATTCTTCAGTTGTGTGTTTCCTATGTATGGGAAGTAGATCTGAAAATAACTTTTCTGTTTCTGTGATCAGAAAATGCACATTATTGAACTGTTTTTGTTCAGTTGGTTTTTGTTTTTTGTTTACCTGGGAATGACTGGTCTCTTCCGAAACTGTATTGTACTGTTAACTATCTTTGTCTATCTTCAAGGCCTCTAGTTTGTTCAGTGATGATAGCAATTTTATAGTCAATCTTGTAGCAGGAAAAGAACTGTTTTTAGATTGAGTATGATCTCGTAAAAAAATCTTCCTACCGTGCAAACTCATTGATTCTACAAGCTTTTCCAAGTTCTAATTGCCAGCATTTCCCTGGCTATAGGAATGTATGCTCTTACTGTTTAACGGCTTTTTCCCATTGTATGTAAACTGTACTTATAAATTCAAAACAAGTTAATTGAAAATAAAATTAGAATTGATTGAAAAAAGAATAAATGCACTTTTATGTCTGATACAAATGAAAACCTTCAACATATAACTGATATCTAAAAATCAAAAAAAAAAAAAAAAAAACCTCAGGTAAGAAATCTTGAAAGCCACTAGTTATTCAAGCTCTGAAAGAGTCAGTTTTAAAATTTAATCATTGGGTTATAACAGGTTAAAATAATTTCATAGTAGGCATGCAATGCTTATTAAATAAATTAATAAATAGATGAAAGAAGGAATATGGTGAATAATTTTTTGCAGATTATTTCATTACTGCTACTTGTGGGTCTTGTCCAACTTCCACTCAATTTACTCTGCGTGGACAGTGAAATTTTTATCTTTGCCATAGCAACTACTATGAAAATGGCTGTTCTCTCCCAGAGAGTAAAATAATTTTGACTTTTAGAATCTGAAAATAAAGGTCTAGAAGTAACTTTGCTCTATGATCAGGGAAGACACATTTTCAGGCACCCAGGGAAGAATAAAAGTCAACATAATATTTAACAGCCATGGGAGTACCTAATAACCCACTTTGATCATCCTCATGAGAAATATAAATTTACCTTTATGTCTTTATTGTGATTCCTTCAATCTATCAGATGACTGAATTTGGCATTTCCCATGCCTTTGATTGCTCTAATCTATCAAATAATGGAACTATGTGATTCTCATTTCCTCTAAAACAGTGGTCTGTTTTTCTCTTTTCTTTTTCATAGACTGATTTACAACCTTTTCTTCTATTACTCCCTCTGGAACTCTCTTTCTATATTTCTACCAGCTTTTGTGTTAAACAGTTTAACTAAATTGCATGGTGGCTCACCCCCTCATTAACTTCAATCCCTGACTTCCTACTTTTAAATTAACAATGCCTGACTACCAAGGGAGTTTTATGACCATTAACCCATTTCTTTCTCTTCATGATTATATAAATACAGTTATTTTATTCCCAATGAGAACACTATTAGAACACATTTTCTCTGAGATTAAAACAAAACCATTCTGCCTAAATTCCTTCATTATACATATATTTTAATCGTTTTATTGATTTCTACATTTGGGAAAAGCTGAATGGAATTGCATATACTATTCTAAGTGTCATTTCAACTCAATATTTAAAATTATATTTAATTAGTGCTTATAAGAATATCTTTAGGGGTGCCTGTGTGGCTCAGTGGGTTAAGCCTCTGCCTGTGGCTAAGGTCATGATCTCAGTGTCCTGGGATCAAGTCCTGCATCAGGCTTTCTGCTCAGCAGGGAGCCTGCTTCTCCCTCTCTCTCTGCCTGCCTCTGCCTACTTGAGATCTCTCTCTCTGTCAAATAAATAAGTAAAATCTTTTAAAAAATAAGAAGATCTTTAACTTATAATGCTAAATACATTATTTTAATTTTGTTTTATAATTATTTTTCCATTTGTTGAAATAATACTATTGTTTGGATATTCCTACATATTTTTGGTATTTTACTGAAAAGCGTTACTACTTTATACATTTTTATCATTATGTGCTTTTTGATTTTGACATTGACTTTTTTACTAAAGAACTTTTTTTTTTAAAGATTTTATTTATTTATTTGACAAACAGAGATCACAGGTAGGCAGAGAGGCAGCCATAGAGAGAGGAAGGGAAGCAGGCTCCTTGCTGAGCAGAGAGCCCGATGCGGGGCTCGATCCCAGGACCCTGGGATCATGACCTGAGCCAAAGGCAGAAGCTTTAACCCACTGAGCCACCCAGGCGCCCCTAAATAACTTTCTTATTAATGATTCTAACATATGCCCAATGATGCTTTCTATGAAATTCTATCATTTACTATTTTTTGAAATATTTTATTTATTTATTTGACAGAGAGAGAGAGACAGACAGTGAGAGAGGGAATACAAGCAGAGGGTGTGGGAGAGGGAGAAGCAGGCTTCAGGCTGAGCAGGAACCCCAATGCAGGGCTCAGTCACAGGACCCTGGGATCATGACCTGAGCCAAAGGCAGATGCTTAACAACTGAGCCACTTTGGTGCTCCTATAATTTATTATTTTTTCAATATTTTTATTTGGTGCTTTAAAAATTTTTATTATCGGTAGTCCAAAGGTAAGGTCACCATGAGGACTGTGGCTGGTCATATGGGGTGACCAGTAATGCAAAGACCAAATAAAGGATGGATACAGTACAGGATATTCGTGTGGGAAGTCATTTATTATATACTGTATGTGTGATGTTATAAAATAAATGTTGCAGAAGATGGATAAAGTAAAGTCTCTGCCCACAGGCATAATCAGAGACTAGTGGGGGAACTTCCAACACACACTACTATCTACTTCTGGTACATTGCAATAAAAACTGAAAGCAGCATAAAGTGCTTTGAGAAATGGCAGGTGATGATGACAAGAATCTTTATGAAGCTTCATTCATTTAAAATTAGACATTCAGGGGGCACCTGGGTGGCTCAGTGGGTTAAAGCTGCTGCCTTCGGCTCAGGTCATGATCCCAGGGTCCTGGGATCGAGTCCCACTTCGGGCTCTCTGCTCAGCATGGAGCCTGCTTTCTCCTCTCTCTCTCTGCCTGCCTCTCTGTCTACTTGTGATCTCTCTCTCTCTGTCAAATAAATAAATAATAAAATCTTTAAAAAAAAATTAGACATTCAGTGATGCTACAAAACAGACACATTTGTAGGTATCATGTACATTAAAATGTACAAAACAAAGTCTCTTGCTCTCATGGAGTTTAATCTCTAGTAAGTGATAATCTGCACACATTCAGAGAGGAAGTAGAAGAGCAAGAGAAACATATTTCAAGCAGAAAAAAAGAGCCCCCCAAAAAGCAACTTGGAATTATGAAATGATTAGAAGTAGTCAGAACTAAGTATATGTGTACTCATGCAGGAAAAGGGCTGGCAGTAGAAAAAGAGTATTGGGATACAGAGTGAGAAGAGACAGTGAAGGAAATGGGGATTTCCCCATCATGGATTTTAATTTTATCTGTGTAATCAGTAAGTTGTAATAATAAGTTTTTGAGTAGAGGTATAGACAGATTGTACAAAATAACTGAGGCAACAGAGGGGAGAAGTGTTACCAGTGCAGACGGGAAGACCAATGGTAGTTATTTCCTCTAATGGTTCAATACAGACATGTTATCACGACTGGAATTTGGATGTGAAATAAGGTAGCTATAGAGATTAAGTGACAGAAAGAAGAGCACAAGGTGGTCCAAGTTTAGGTGGCAGGGTTTGATAATACAGTTTCCCATGATGGGAATATAGAATGCAATGAGATATGAGAGACAAGTGTTTGTTTGTTTGTTTGTTTTGAGAGAGAGAGAGAGAGCATGCAAGCAGTGCGGGGAAGGGTAGAGAGAGAGTATTCAAGCAGGCTCCACCCGTAGCATAGAGCCTAACATGGGGTTCAGTCTCACAGTCCTGAGATCATGACCTGTGCTGAAAGCAAGAGTAAGATGCTTAATCAACTGAGCCGCCCAGATGCCCTGAGAGACAAGTTTTGTGGTGGAAAATTTGGATTTCAAGAACTTGTGGTTCCTGTTGGTTGAGATACCAAGTAGGCAACTGTTATGTTGAGAAATAAAGATGAATATATGGTATTAATATACATTAATATATGTTGAAAGTTCACAAAATGGGACTGGATAAGATTGCCTGGCAGAGAAAACTTCAACAGAAGAAGAGGACAAAAGAAAAAACCACTGGTAAAAAATAAAATGAAGAAGCAGGAAGAGAAAAAGAAGACCCTAAGAGGTCTGTTAAAAGATAATCACGTTACCTGATTCCAAACTTTAATACAAAGCTGTGATCACCAAGACAGTGTGGTACTGGCATAAAAACAGACACATAGACCAGTGGAACAGAGTAGAGAGCCCAGATATGGACCCTCAACTCTATGGTCAAATAATCTTCGACAAAACAGGAAAAAATATACAGTGGAAAAAAGACAGTCTCTTCAATAAATGGTGCTGGGAAAACTGGACAGCTATATGTAGAAGAATGAAACTCGACCATTCTCTTATACCGTACACAAAGATAAACTCGAAATGGATAAAAGACCTCAACGTGAGACAGGAATCCATTAGAATCCTAGAGGAGAAAATAGGCAGTAACCTCTTCGATATCAGCCACAGCAACTTCTTTCAAGATATGTCTCCAAAGGCAAAGGAAACAAAAGCAAAAATGAACTTTTGGGATTTCATCAAGATCAAAAGCTTCTGCACAGCAAAGGAAACAGTCAACAAAACAAAAAGGCAACCCACGGAATGGGAGAAGTTATTTGCAAATGACAGTACAGACAAAAGGTTGATATCCAGGATCTATAAAGAATTCCTCAAACTCAACACACACAAAACAGATAATCATATCAAAAAATGGGCAGAAGATATGAACCGGACACTTCTCCAATGAAGACATACAAATGGCTATCAGACACATGAAAAAATGCTCATCATCACTAGCCATCAGGGAGATTCAAATTAAAATCACATTGAGATATCACCTTACACCAGTTAGAATGGCCAAAATTAGCAAGACAGGAAACAACGTGTGTTGGAGAGGATGTGGAGAAAGGGGAACCCTCTTACACTGTTGGTGGGAATGCAAGTTGGTACAGCCACTTTGGAGAACAGTGTGGAGATTCCTCAAGAAATTAAAAATAGAGCTTCCCTATGACCCTGCAATTGCACTACTGGGTATTTACCCCAAAGATACAGATGTAGTGAAAAAAGAGCCATCTGTACCCCAATGTTTATTGCAGCAATGGCCACGGTCGTCAATCTGTGGAAATAACCAAGATGCACTCCAATGGACAAATGGATAAGGAAGATGTGGTCCATATACATGATGGAGTATTATGCCTCCATCAGAAAGGATGAATACCCAACTTTTGTAGCAACATGGACAGGACTGGAAGAGATTACGCTGAGTGAAATAAGTCAAGCAGAGAGAGTCAAGTATCATATGGTTTCACTTATTTGTGGAGCATAACAAAGAACATGGAGGACATGGGGAGATGGAGAGGAGAAGGGAGTTGAGGGAAATTGGAGGGGGAGATGAATCATGAGAGACTATGGATTCTGAAAAACAACCTGAGGGTTTTGAAGGGGCGGGGAGTGGGAGGTTGGGGAACCAGGTGGTGGGTAATAGGGAGGGCACGTATTGCATGGAGCACTGGGTGTGGTGCAAAAACAATGAGTACTGTTACGCTGAAAAGAAATTAAAAAAAAGTTAAAAAAAAAAAAAGATAATCACAGAAATTACCGGTATGATTCTAGAAGAAAGGAGAATTAATAAAAACATATGATAAAACAACATGTTACATGTAAGAATCACCAATGATCATTACAGAAGCAGTGTCAATAGAGTAAGAGGAACAGGGATCATACTAAAGAAGAGTGAAGAGTAAATGAGAAATAAAAAAGTGGAAGCAACAACTGAAATGCAAGAAGTGATCACTTATATAGACATGACAATATTTGAGGCCATTTTAAACATTCAAATAGTTTTACAGGCTTAATTCTCAACAATAACCATGTGAGGTATGTATGATTATTTGTCCCACAGTAGAGATAAAAAAAAATTGAGCCTGAAAAAAATTAAGTAGTTAATCCAAGGATACAGAACCACAAATAATGGAACCAGGATTTGAACTTGGTCAATTTGTTCCAAAACCTTTCCTCTTAACAACCACCAATTATTTCCCAGTGCATATACTTCTCTGAATTATGTTTTGCTGCTCCTCCCATCCAGAGGTGGAGTCAGTGTTACCACAATCATAAATCTGTGCTGGCCTTACGATTGCTTTAACAAATAGAATATGGCAGAGGAAATACTGCTTGAAATCTAGAGGCTGGGCCTCAAGAGGCCTTACAGCTTCCACCTTCACTCTCTTAAAAACACGGTCCTGAGATACCACGTCAGGATGCTAGTCTAGCCTATTAGCCCCATGGGGTGGAAATGAAGTGCCCCACGGAAAAAATTAGCAATTATTTTGAGACATGTTAATAACTAATTCAGCCAAAGATGCAGCTGAATGAACCACATGAGTAAGCCCAGGGGAAAGCAGCAGAGGAAACACCCAGACAACCCATGGGATCTTGAGAATAGACCGCTAAATTTGGGGGTTATTCTCCAGGCAATAATAAACAGTTGATGTAGAAATTGCTATCTAAAACTGGGTTGCGGGGCGCCTGGGTGGCTCAGTGGATTAAGCCGCTGCCTTCGGCTCAGGTCATGATCTCAGGGTTCTGAGATCGAGTCCCGCATTGGGCTCTCTGCTCTGCAGGGAGCCTGCTTCCTCCTCTCTCTCTGCCTGCCTCTCTGCCTACTTGTGATCTCTCTGTCTGTCAAATAAATAAATAAAATCTTTAAAAATAAATAAATAAAAATAAAATAAAACTGGGTTGCTTCCATAACAAAAATCTAAAACATGTGGCATTTAGTTTTGGCCAAAGTAATAGGAAGAAAACTATAAAAGCAGCTAGGAGAGTGTTAGTGGATTCTGAGAAACCAATGAAGAAATTGCTACTGAAGGCTTGAGAAAGTGTGATGTGTATTATGTAGGGTAATTGGTATAATGTAGTGGACAAACAATTGACAACAATGTCATCTGAAAGCCTTAGAAGATAAAAAGTAAAACCAATGAACTTGTGAATCTGGCCAAGGAAATTTCCAGACAGAATATAAAAAAATGTCAATTGGCTTCTTACAGGTTCATATGACAAGGTATGGGAAGGTAGACACAAACTGAAGTTCAAGCAGTTAGAGAAATCTTCAGAAATTATAGAAAATGTGGTATATACTATGGTCTGGAAAACAAATCTATTTCTCTTCTCCATCTTCTCCCCATAAAAGATTCTTTAAATACAAATTGGCCTTATAGTACTTATGAAATTTAAGGTGTTAAGATCTCAGAGAGTTAAGTTACTACTAGTAAACCCTTTCAACTAGAAAAAAGAAAAAAAAATCTTCTGAAAATCATAAGGGCATTATCTCTTAGAATTTTCATGTATTCCTCAAATATTGGTCTGTTTCAAAATGAATTGTGAATTTACCTTTTAGATCATGGAAACATGACTCAGATTCATAGGAAACTAGATAATTTTAAGAAGAAATTATCAACACTACTGGCTTGAGCTAAAGGGACCATGGTAGATTAAAATGAACAAAAGCCTCTGGGAAAACTACACAGTGGCAAACAGAGACTATTTCTTATTAATAAGAAAAAAAAAAGAAAGAAAGAAAGAGAGAGGGAGAGAAAGGAAAAGGAAGGGGAGGGAAAGGAATAGAAGGGTAGAAAAGGAAAAAGAGACAGTTTCAGTGACTGAGGGTCACTGAGGGCAGACCATGAGTCCAAGGTCTTAAGCTAAAAGCCCAGAGGGCAGAGCCAAGAGCTGAAGAGAAAAATAGGTTAGGGGAAGCTAAGGACCATCCTGCTTAAGAATGTTTGGATCAACTAGAAAATCAAAGAAGAACTTAAACAATTCATGGAAACCGATGAGGATAAAGACATATTGGTCCAAAACCTATGGGATACGGCAAAGGTGGTCCTAAGGGGGAAATACATAGCCATCCAAGCCTCACTCAAAAAGAAATGGAAAAATCCCAAATACACCAATTCCTTTACACCTTAAAGAACTGGAGAATCAATAACAAATTAAACCAACCCCACACACAAGAAGGGAAATAATTAAGATCAGAGCAGAGATCAATGAGTTAGAAACTAGAAATACAGTAGAAAACATCAATGACCCTGCAATTGCACTGCTGGGTATTTACCCCAAAGATACAGATGTAGTGAAAAGAAGGGCCATTTGTACCCCAATGTTTATTGCAGCAATGGCTACAGTTGCCAAACTGTGGAAAGAACCAAGATGCCCTTCAACGGATGAATGGATAAGGAAGATGTGGTCCATATACACAATGGAGTATTATGCCTCCATCAGAAAGGACAAATACCCAACTTTTGTAGCAACATGGACAGGACTGGAAGAAATTATGCTGAGCGAAATAAGTCAAGCAGAGAGTCAAGTATCATATGGTCTCACTTATTTGAGGAGCATAACAAATAACATGGAGGACATGGGGAGATGGAGAGGAGAGGGAGTTGAGGGAAACTGGAAGGGGAGATGAACCATGAGAGACTATGGACTCTGAAAAACAACCAGAGGGTTATGAAGGGGCGGTGGGGGGTGGGTGGGTGGGGTGGGGTGGGGTGGGAGGTTGAGGAACCAGGTGGTGGGTAATAGGGAGGGCAGGTACTGCATGGAGCACTGGGTGTGATGCCAAAACAATGAACACTGTTATGCTGTAAATAAGCAAATAAAAATAAATAAATAAATTAAAAAAAAAAAAAAGAAAACATCAAGGAAACTAGAAGCTGGTTCTTTGAAATAATTAATAAAAGTGATAAACCACTGGCCAAACTAATACAAAAGAAAACAGAGAGGACCCAAATTAATAAAATTATCAATGAAAGGAGAGAGATCATGACTAACACCAAAGAAACAATCATCAGAAATTATTAACAACAGTTTTATGCCAAAGAGTTAAGCAATCTAGAAGAAATGGATCCATTCCTAGAAACCTATAAACTTCCAAGACCGAAACAGGAAGAAATTGACAACCTGAATAAACCAGTATCTAGTAAGGAGATTAAAGCAGTGATCAAAAACCTCCCAAAGAACAAGAGCCCAGGACCTGACGGATTCCCTGGGGAATTCTACCAAACATCCAAAGAAGAAATAATACCTATTCTCCTGAAGCTGTTTCAAAAAATAGAAACAGAAGGAAAACTTCTAGGCTCTTTCTATAAAGCCAGCATTACCTTGATTCCCAAACCATCCAAAGACCCCATCAAAGAGGAGAATTTCAGACCAATATCCCTGATAAATATGGATGCCAAGATTCTCAACAAGGTCCTAGCTAATAAGATCCAACAGCACATTAAAAAGATTATCCATCATGACCAGGTGGGATTTATCCCTGGGATGCAAGTTTGGTTCAACATTTGCAAATCAACCAATGTGATAGAACAAATCAATAAGAGAAGAGAGAAGAACCACATCACGCTCTCAATTGATGCAGAAAAAGCATTTGACAAAATACAGCATCCGTTCCTGATTAAAACCCTTCAAAGTATAGGGATAGAGGGAATATTACTCAACTTTATAAAATCTATCTATGAAAAACCACAGTGAATATCATTCTCAATGGGGAAAAGCTGAGAACCTCCCCATTGAGATCAGGAACACCACAAAGATGCCCACTCTCACCACTATTGTTCAAGATAGTACTAGAAGTCCTAGCAACAGCAATCAGACAACAAAAGAAATAAAAGGTATTCAAATTGGCACAGAAGAAGTCAAACTCTTTCTCTTCTCAGAAGACATGATACTTTATATGGAAAACTCAAAAGACTCCACCCCCAAATTATTAGAACTCATACAGCAATTCTGTAATGTGGCAGGATAAAAAAATCAATGTACAGAAATCAGGTGCTTTCTTATACACTAACAATGAAACTATAGAAAGGGAAATTAGAGAATCAATTCCATTTACTGTAGCACCAAGAATCATAAGATACCTGGGAATAAACCTAACCAAAGAGGTAAAGGACCTGTACTCAAGGAATTACAGAACACTCATGAAAGAAATTAGACAAGACATAAAAAGATGGAAAAATGTTCTATGTTCATGGATTGGAAGAATAAACATTATTAAAATGTCTATACTGCCCAGAGCAATCTGTACTTTCAATGCCATCCTGATCAAAATACCACCAGCATTCTTCAAAGAACTGGAACAAACAATCCTAAAATTTGTATGGAACCAGAAAAGACCCTCAATTGCTAAGGAAATATTATAAAGAAAAAGCTGGGGGTATCACATTGCCTGATTTCAAGCATTATTACAAAGCTGTGATCACCAAGACAGCTTAGTACTGACACAAAAACAGACACATAGACCATGTTACACATGGAACAGAGTAGAGAGTCCAGATATGGACCCTCAATTCTATAGTCAAATAAACTTCAACAAAGCAGGAAAAAATATCCAGTGGCAAAAAGACAATCTCTTCAATATATGGTGCTGGGAAATTGGGACAGCTATGTGTAGAAGAATGAAACTCAACCATTCTCTTACACCATACACAAAGATAAACTCAAAATGGATAAAAGACCTGAATGTGAGGCAGGAATCTATCAAAATCCTAGAGGAGAACAATAGGCAGTAACCTCTTTGATATCGGCCACAGCAACTTCTTTCAAGACATGTCTCCAAAGGCAAAGGAAACAAAAGCAAAAATGAACCTTTGGGATTTCATCAAGATCAAAAGCTTCTGCACAGCAAAGGAAAGTCAACAAAACAAAGAGGCAACCCATGGAATGCGAGAAGATATTCGCAAATGATACCTCAGACAAAGGGCTGATATCCGAGATCTATAAAGAACTCCTCAAACTCAACACCCAAAACACATAATCATGTCAGAAAACGGGCAGAAGGCATGAACAGACACTTCTCCAATGAAGACATACAAATGTTTAGCAGGCACTTGAAAAAATGTTCATCATCATAAGCCATCAGGAAAATTCAAATCAAAACCATATTGAGATACCACCTTGCACCAGTTAGAATGGCAAAGATTAACAAGACAGGAAACAATAAATGTTGTAGAGGATGTGGAGAAAGTGGAACCCTCTTATACTGCTGGTGGGAATGCAAGTTGGTGCAGCCCACTTTGGAAAATAGTGTGGAGCTTCCTCAAAAAATTAAAAATAGATCTACCCTATAACCCTGCAATTGCACTGCTAGGTATTTACCCCAAAGATATAAATGTAGTGAAAAGAAGGGCTATCTGTACCCCAAAGTTCATAGCAGTAATATCCACAATTGTCAAAGTGTGGAAAGAGCCAAGATGCCCTTCAACAGAAAGATGGATAAAGAAGATGTGGTACACATTTACAATGGAATATTACTCAGCTATCAGAAAGGATGACCACCCATCTTTTGTATCAACATGGATAGGAGTGGAGGAGATTATACTAAGTGAAATAAGTCAAGCAGAGAAAGTCAATGACCATATGGTTTCACTTACTTGTGGAACCTAAGGAATAACATGGAGGACATTAGGAGAAGGAAAGGAAAAGTGAACTGGGGGAAATTGGAGGGGGAGACAAACCATGAGAGACTATGGACTTTGAAAAATAAACTGAGGGTTTTAGAGGGGATGCAAGTGCAGGAATGGATAAGCCTGGTGGTGGGTATTAAGGAGGGCATGTATTGTATGGAGCACTGGATGTGGTACATAAACAATGAATCTTGGAACACTGAAAAAATAAAATAAAATAAATAATAAAAATAAATGACTCTTAATCTCACAAAACAAACTGGGGGTTGCTGGGGGGAGGTGGGATTGGGAGAGGGGGTGCGGGCTATGGACATTGGGGAGGGGAGGCGAACCATAAGAGACTATGGACTCTGAAAAACAACCTGAGGGTTTTGAAGGGTCAGGGGTGGGAGGTTGGGGGAACAGGTGGTGGGTGATGGGGAGGGCACGTTTTGCATGGAGCACTGGGTGTTGTGCAAAAAGAATGAATACTGTTACGCTGAAAAAAAAATAAATAAATAAAAAAGGGAAAAAAAAAAAAATAAATAATAAAAATACAGGTTAGGAATCCATTCCCAGAACATGGATATGGATCATTGTCAAGTCTAATTTCTTGTTCTAGGAGTTGGGAGAAGTGGTGGCATATACCTTCCTGGAATTTAGAACCATGAGAATTTCTACAGTCCACTGGCTGCTCTGTCCCTCCTTTTCTTTTTAAAATGGTAGTGTAATCCCTATACTTATTTTGCTGTTATATGTTTTGGGGAGTGGGGATGGTAGACAAATTATTATCTCTTTATTTCACAAGTCTCTGGATTAAGAAAACTTACACTTGAAAAGCCTCACCCAGAACTGATACAGATCATGAAATTGAAAACTTCAATCCTGTTGCCATTATTTGTTGAGACTTTGGTAGAGTCTTTGGAAGCATGAACACATTTTGCATAGAATTATGTAATTAGTTGTGGCCAAAAGAGAGATTACAGGAGACTAAACTGCCACAATTTTTTTGTAGCATCTTCCACCAAGAGGTGAGGTCTGTCTCCCCATTCCCTGAATCTAGGCTGTTGTGGTGGCTAGTTATGATAAATGTAATGTGTTAGAAATGGCAGTTCTAAAGTCTAAGGCACAAAGGACTTTCAGATTCCACTTTTCCCCTTAGAATGCTACACTGACACTTCAGTGAAGGAAGAAGGTTTACTTTAGTATAGGGAAGAGAGGCCACATGGAGGAGAAGCAAAGTGTCCCAGCCAACCGGAGGCATGTGAAAAACTCCTGGACTATTCTAGCCTCCTCCCTTGTTAAGTGTGGCCATATGAGTGGGACAGAGGAACTCATAAAAGGAACCTCCTAGTCGACCCACAAAATCCTAAAGAATAATCATTGTTTTAGCTAAGTTTGGAGTGATTTTTTTTTTCAGTCTGGCTTTATATAAGTGATAATCATATTGTTGCTCACTACTGTCTACCTTTTAAAGGTGTTTGTTTGCAAAAGGCAAGAATTAAGGTTTCAATTTAAAAGAAAACCTGAATCAATGGAGTGTATATATTTTAAAATAGGGAAGTCTAAGATACATTAGGAAGATGGGACAAAATATAACAAGGTATGAGGAAAAATTATTAAGAATGAAAAGAAAACATAAGCACCTATGCAGCAGAGATTAAAAATTTAAGAGACTATTATAAACTACCATATGCCAATAAATTTGAGAAATTTTAACATAAATGAGAAATTCCTAAACTGACCAAGAAGTCACAGAAAATTTGAGTAATATTAATGATATGTAGTAAGTAATTTTTAAAAATTCCAAACAGATAGGCTCATAAGGCTTTCTAGGAATATTTGGAATTCAATAAATAGTCATTCCCACTTTAATTTCATTCTTCTAGAAAATGAAAATGAAGGAATCCTCCTCAACTGATTGTATGAGATTATGCCTAACTCGATATTTTGTTAGATAATACCTAATTCAACATGAATAGTTCAGGTTTTCTTCCTCTCAAACTTACTGTTCTACACTGCAATTCCCCATCAGTACTTGACCGAGTCACCAGATAGCATTGCAGTCTGATAATAGACACCATAAACACTCTTTATTTTAATGAATCATAATTATATATGTGTAATATATGTAATTACAATTACTAACACTCTTTGCTCTGTAGTCTGGGCTAGCTAGAAGGGCTTCATGGCTATGAGTCCCACTCAAAGCTCTCAGTATTATGGCTTGCCAGGTAAATAGGTAGGAACAGCATTTTCAAATATGTGTCAATTGAGCAATCCATTAAACTTTGGCCTATGTCATCTGTATATCTAAAAAGATTCATCATGCATTGTGCTTTTAATATATTTAGGGGGTCTGAGATGCAAGTTATTTGACAACTGGAAGGGGCATTCAACATCCTTTAGACAACTGAACAGCTAAAACATTTAATTCAGTGGCAAGCACCTAAAAGTCCGTCATCTTATTTTCCATAGTCTAGTATGCATGTATCTTTCAAGGTATCTAGAATACCTGCTACTTAACAATCAATATATCCTATCAGCATGGACAATCTTATTTTCCATAGTCTAGTATGCATGTATCTTTCAAGGTATCTAGAATACCTACTACTTAACAATCAATATATCCTATCAGCATGGACAATCAATGTAATAGACTGGCATGATTTCCTATAGGAAACAAGATAATTAAGGTCCAACTGAGTTAAATTATGGAGCCAAGCCCAGGAATTGATAAAGCCTTGTGGCAAAACAGTGAAGTTATATTCTGCCAGTTGAAAGTAAGTGACTTCTGATGCTCTTTGTTTATTGGTATTGAGAAAAAAAATGCATCAATCAGCTTGATAGCTAATTTTCCAGGTGTCAGGGACTATATTCACTATCACCATTAAGGAACAAATGCAATTGGAGACACCTCTTGATTGAGCTTATGATAGTCTGTTATCATTCTCTATGATCTATCAGCCTTCTACATAGGCCAAAGTTAAATGGGACTGTGATGGTATAAGTGCCTCAGTGGATGGAAATGGCATCCTTCCAGTTACTTGGGGCACAAACTATGAGATCATTCTTGATTTCTCTCATTCATGCGCACATCCAATTTGTCAAGAAATTCTATCAGGCTCATGTTACTGTGATAGCTTCCAAACTGCTTTCTTACCTTCATCTCTGTTCTCTACCATTGATTTTCACTGAAGCAACAGAAAAATACTTTTAAAATATAAGGCAGATTGTGTCACTCCTCTTTGAAAATGCTGTAGTAGTTTTCCATTTCACTCACAGAAAAGGCTTATAGCTATACAGTGGCTTACAAAACAATATGGGTTCTGGATCCCCATTAAATTTATAACTTCATCTCCTAATCTTTCTTGCTCACTCTACTCCAGTCATACTGGTCCTCTTGCTGGTTCTCAATCACACCAGTCATGTTCCTGCCTTGAATTCTTTGCTCTACTTGTTTCTGCTGTGTGGAATGTTATTCTCCTAAATCCATCTTGCTAACCTCCTTATTTTCTTTAAGATTTGCTAAAAGTCATCTGCTGAATAAGGCCTCCCCTGGCCACCCTACCTAATACAGGAAACTCTCCTCCTCCAATGCCTGCATAGTCCTAATAATTGCCCATACTCTATTTTTTCTATATATTTAATCTAAATATGCTATGTATTTAACACTTGCTTATTTTGCTTACTCATTTTTATTAGTTACTTTTTTTTTAATTTAGTAGAATGTGACCCCTATGATAAAATCTTTGTCTGATTTGCTGATGTAGTCTGGGACAATAGAAGGGTGTGTGGCATATATAAAATTCTCCCAAACTTTTGAGGAATCCATAAACTAATAAATAGCCAAATCTTAAAAGTATTTTAAGTGAAATTAGGCAAGTTGCAGAAAAATCCCTATCATATCATTCCACTTACATTGAACAGAATACTGGAGAACTATAAAATGTTAGCAGTTCATCCACATATATTCAACTATGGAGTTTAACATATATATTAAACTATTATTCTATGATAATCATGGAAGTCAGAATAGTAGTTATTTTGGGGTGCAGGAAGGGTAATGTAATTCAGGAGATAGGCATAGGTTACTTTAAACATAAAGGGAGGTCCGAGATGGCAATATAGGAAGAGTCTGAACTCCCCTCCTCCTTGGATATAGTGAATATATGCCTTCACATACAGCAATTCTTCCTGAAGAAAACTAAGGGCTGACTGAATAACTTCTACACAATAAGGAACTGGAGAGACCACAAACAGAACAGCAGGAAAGACAAAGACCTCAGCCCTGACACTGAACTACAGTGGAGAAGGGTACCACTGAAGGACTGAGAGCAGATTCATTTGCCCAGGAGCACAAAAAAAAAAAAAAAAAAAAAAAAAAAAGTCATGGTTTAAAAGGGCAGCTAGAACTTAAAGGAACCAGCCTTTGCCTGTCTGCCAAATGGAAGGCAACCTGCCAAATGTTCTTTGGAGTCGGAGGGGCTAGAGTACCATTGTTTATACTTCTCCTCCACCTTGATAACACAGACAGAAGCTGGATCTGAGCACTCTGGCCAGCCTGACCCTTCAGACCTCTAGCCCATAGCAGGCCCAGACGCCTTGGGCACAGGAAAAAAAAAAATGCCACAGTTTAAAAACAACTAGAATATAATGGAAATAGTCCGAGCGGGATGGCAGGAATGCTTTCTGGAGTTGGAGGGAGCAGTGAATACCATGTTTCATTTCTGCCTACATCTTGATAGTGCAGAGAGGAACAGGTTATGAGTACTCTGCCTAGCTAGCTGCCTGAGCAAGCCCTGGGACCCTAGCCCACACTAGCCCCAGTTGTCCCCAAAAGGAGGCTCCACTCAACCATCCAAATTCCAGCCATTCCCAAAAGGTAGCCCCAGTGCAGCACACACCAGGAAACCCTTGAACAATAACCCCTATAGCTCCAGCCATCTTGTTCTGGCAACAATAGGCACAAAGTATCCTGAGACAACCAAGCCTACACAGGCTTCTGTTCCTGCTATCCCACGGAGGCCCCACCCTCCTACATCAAGCACCCTGAGACATCCGCTGGCCTGAGTCTGTTTCAGCTTCAGCTGTCCCATCATTGCACCCAAATGTGGAGTGCCCCAGGATCCCTAGCCCATGCCTCCTACAATGCCAGCCATCCAGTCAAAACTGCTAGACACAAGCAGTTTGTGCAAGGTACATTACTATACAAAGGCATTCTTTCAAGACTAGGAAAAGTGTTGTTTTGGCTAATTTATAGGAGTAAAAACTAAGAGTCAACAAAATGAGGAGACAGAGGAATATCATCTAAAAGAAAGAACAAGACAAAACTCAAAAAAAGAACTAAAAAAAAACAAAAAACAAAAAAAGGAGATAAGCAACCTACCTGATAAAGAGTTCAAAGTAATGGTCATAAAGCTGCTCACCAGACTTGAGAGAAGAGTGGATGTACTCAGTGAGAAGTTCAACAAAGAGAGAGAAAATATGAAAAGAACCAATCAGAGTTGAATAATACAATAACTGAAATGAGTACACGTGAGGGAATCAACAAGAAAATAGAGGATAGAGAAGAACAGGTCTGTGAAATGGAAGATAGGGTACTATAAAGCACCCAAACTGAACAGCAAAAGAAAAAAAAAACAAGAATTTATGAAAGGGGGATAGGTTTAGGGATCACTGAGACATCACAGGTACTAACATTCACATTACAGGCTTTCCAGAAGAAGGGAGAAAGAGAAAGGGTGAGAAAACTTATTTGAAAAAACATTAACTGAAAACTTTCCTAATCAGAAAGTGAAGAATGCCCCCCAAAAGATGAACCCAAACATGTCCATACCATAACACATAATAGTTAAAATGTTAAAGATTAAATACAAAATTTAAAAGCACAAGAGAAAAGCAACTAGTTACCTACATAGGACCTCATAAGGCTATCAGCAGATTTTTGTAGCAAATCTTCTGATCAGAAGGGAGTGGTATGATGTATTTAAAACACTAAAAGAAAAAAAAAAACTACAACCAAGAATATTCTACTGGCAAGGTTATTATTCAGAATTGAAGGAGAGATAAAGAGTTTCCCAGACAAAACAAAAGTTAAAGGAGTTCACCACCACTAAATTGAGCTTACAAGAAATGTTAAAGGGACTTCTTTAAACAGATGTGAAAAGATCCGTGGTCATGACCAGAAGTAAATACACACATACACACACACAAGAGTTTTCCAGACAAACAAAGGTTAAAGTAGTTCACCACCACTAAACTGAGCTTACAAGAAATGTTAAAGGGACTTCTTTAAACAGATGTGAAATAGATCAAAGGTTATGACAAGAAGTAAATACACACATACACACACACACACACACAAAAGGAAAAATACACGCACATATATAATTAACAAATAAAAGAAAACTTACAATAAAGGTAATAAATCAATCACTTATAAAGCTAGTATGAAGGTTAAAAGACAAAGGTGGTAAAATCAGTTATATCTCAAAGATAACTAAGGAACACACAAAATTTTTTTAAAAAGTAAAATATGGTATCATATACATAATACGGACTGAGGAGGGGCACCTCGGTGACTCAGTCCGATTCTTGATTTCAGCTCAGGTCGTGATCTCAGGGTTGTGTAACTGAACCCAGAGTTGGCTCCATACCCAGCAAGGAGTCTGCGTGAGATTTTCTCTCTCTCCTGCTGCCCTTCTTACCCCCACTTCCCAAGTGCATGCTCACTCTTCCAAATAAATAAGTCTTAAAAAATAAAAAGTGGAGTGGGGAGTAAACATGTAGTACTTTTAGAATGTGTTCAAACTGAAGCAATAATCAACTTAATATAGACTTCTCTACAATGTTATAGATGAACTCAACATTACCACTAACCAAAAATCTATTATAAATATGCAGAAAAATAAAAAGAACGAAATCCAAGCATAACACTAAAGAGTCATCAATCACAAGAGAAGACAGAAGAAGAGAGGAATAGAGAACTACAAAGAAAAATCAAAACAATTAAGAGACTGTCAATACATACCTATCAATAGTTACTTTAAATTTCAGTGGTTTAAGTGCTCCAATTAAAAGACACAATGTAACTGAATTGAAAACAAAAAACCAAGAGCCCATCTGAAGATACTCCCTTCAGACCTAAAGGCATATACAGACTGAATGGGAAAATATAGATCCATGATAATGGAAGTGGGGGGAAAAAAGGCCAGGATATCAATACTTATATCAGACAAAATAGGTTTTAAAACAAAGGCTGTAACAAGGGACAAAAGAGCTTTACATAATGATAAAGAGAACAATCCAACAAGAAGATATAAAAATTATGAATATCTATGTACCCAACATAGGAGCATCGAAATACATAGATCAAACATTAACAAATATAAAGGGAGAAATTGACAGTAATTCATAGAGAGAAACAAACCATAAGAGACTCTTAATCATAGGAAACAAACTGGGGGTTGCTGTAGGGGTGGGAGGCAGGGGAATGAGGTAACTGGGTAATGGACATTAAGGAGGGCATGTGATGTAATGAGCACTGGGCATTATGAAGACTGATGAATCACTAACGGGTACCTCTGAAACAAATAATACATTATATGTTAATTAACTGAATTTAAATTTTTAAAATTTTAAATTAAAAAAAAAATTTAAAAAGAGAGGTGCCTGGGTGGTTCAGTGGGTTAAGCCCCTGCCTTCAGCTGGGTCATAGTCTCATGGTCAAGCCCCGCATTGGGCTCTCTGCTCAGCGGGGGGCCTGCTTCCCCCTCCCCCTCTGCCTGTCTCTCTGTCTACTTGTGATCTCTCTCTCTGTCAAATAAATAAACAAAATCTTTTAAAAAAGTGGGATAAATAAAATTTAAAAATACAATAATAATGGGAAAAAGAGGGGGGAGGGAGGGAGAAAGGAAGGGATTTTCTGACTGTCATTTGCTCACTGATGTAAGTTTTATTCAACATAGTACTACAAGTCCTAGCTGAAGCAATCAGACAAGGAAAAGAGATAAAAGGTATCCAAATTATCAAGGAAGTGCAATTGGCACTATTTGCAAATGACATATATAGAAAACCTACATATAGGTTTTCTGTATATAGAAAACCAATATATAGGTTTTCTGTATATAGAAAACCATATAGACTATATAGAAATCCATAAAGATTCTACCAAATATCAGGTAAAATGAATTCAATAAAGTTGCAGGATACAAAATATGCAGGAATGTGTTGCATTTCTCTACACTAAAAATAAATTGGCAGAAAGAGAAATTAGGAAAACAATCTGATGTACAGTTGTACCAAAGAGAATAAGATACCTAGGAATAAACTGAATCTAGGAGGTCAAAGACCTATATGATGAAAACTATAAAACATTGATGAAAGAAACTGAAAATGAGAGAAACAAATGGAAAGATATTTCATACTTAATGAATTGGAGAATTGATATAATATAAATGTCCATATAGCCCAAAATAATCTATAGGATTAATCCCTATTATTTATTTATTTATTTATTTTAAAGATTTTATTTATTTGAGAGAGAGAAAGAAAATGAGATGGGAGAAGGTCAGAGGCAGAAGCAGACTCCCTGCAGAGTCAGGATCCCGATGCAGGACTCAATCCCGGGACTCTGGGACCATGACCTGAGGTGAGGTCAGTTGCTTAACCAACTGAGCCACCCAGGCGCTCGGATTAATTCCTATTGAAATGACAAGAATATTTTTCAGAGTTAGAACAAATAATCCTAAAATGTGTATAGGACCAGAAAAGACCTCAAAGAGTCAAAATGATCTTAAGAAAAAAGAGCATACCTGGAGGTATCATCATCCCGGATTTCAAAATATACTAAAAAGCTCTATGAATCAAAATAGTATGGTACTGTATAAAAATAGACACATAGATCAGTGAAAAAGAATAGGGATCCCAGAAATAAATCCATGCCTATATGGTCAATTAATCTAGAGCAATAGAAACAAGAATATATAATGGGGAAAATCAGTCTGCAATGATTGGTGCTGGGGAAGCTGGACTGCTACATGCAAAAGAATGAAACTGGATTACTTTCCTATATCATACACAAAAATAAAGTCAAAATGGATTAATGACCTAAATGTGAGTTCTGAACCATGAAGTTCCTAGGGAAAACATAGGCAGTAATCTCTTTGACACCAATCTTAGCAACGTATTTATGGATGTCTCCTTAGGCAAAGAAAACAAAAGCAAAAATAATATTGATACTACTCCAAAACAAAAATCTTTTTCACAGTAAAGAAAACCATCAACAAAATGAAAGGGCAACCTAGCTAATGGAGATTATTTTCAAATTATATATTCAATAAGGGATTAAGATCCAAGATATATAAAAATTCACACAATTCAACACTAACCTTCCCTCTCCCACAGATAATCTAATCAAAAATGGACAGGGGACCTGAATAGACATTTTTTCAAAGACATACAGATGCCAGCACATACATGAAAAGATGCTCAACATCACTAACCTCACGCCAGTCAGAATGGCTAGTATCAAAATGACAAGAAAAAACAAGTGTTAGTGAAGATGTAAGGGGAACACTCATACACAGGAATATAAATTGGTATAGCCACCGTGGAAAAACATATGGAAGTTTTTCAAAAAATTAAAAATATAAATACCATAGGTCCAGTAATTCTAGTAGTGGGTATTTACCTCAAAAAAATTAAAGCACTAACTTAAAAAGATATATGCATCTCTATGTTTACTATGCCATTATTTACAATAGCAAAGACATTGAAGCAACCCAACTGCCCATTAATAGACAAATGGATAAAGAAGATGTGTGATACATATGTATATATATATATATATGTGTGTGTGTGTATATATATATATATATATATGTGTGTGTATATATATATATATATGTGTGTGTGTGTGTAGGTATATATATGTATATATATATATGTGTGTGTGTATATATATATATATACATATATATACCTACACACACACACACACACACACACACACACACACACACTAGAATATTACCCAGCTTCCCCCAAAATGAGATCTTATCATTTGCAATAATATGGATGGGCCTGGAGAGTATTGTTCAAAGTGAAATAAATCAGACAAAGACAAATACCATTTGATTTCACTTATATGTAGGATCTAAAAATCAAAGGAAACAAAGAAAAACAAAAAACAAACTCATAAATACAGAGAGCAAACTGGTGTCTGCCAGAGGGAAGGAGAGTGGGTAGTAGATGAAATAGGTGAAGGGGATTAAGGGGTACAAAATTTCCCATTATAGAATAAGTAACTTACAGAGATGAAAAGTAGAACATAGGTAATATAGTCAATAATATTTAAATAACATTGTATGGTGACAGATGGTGACCACACTTATTGTGGTGAGCACTGCATAACACATAGTATTGTCAAATCAGTATGTTGTACACCTAAAACTAATGTAAACACTGTATTTCAACCATAATTAAATAATAAAATGTTTTTTAAATAAAAATAAGTAATATTTAAAGATGGAGATGATATTCTAATATCTGTTTAATTAGAAGGCAAAAAGAATATTTTCTTCTTTCATATACATTAAGCAATTAGTGAAATAATAGATTTATTTCTAATTTGAATATTTAGTAGTATGAAATTGAACAAGGAAGCTTAAAGAGGGTGAGTACTTTCACTCTTATGCTGAGTAGATGATATATTCACTCATCCATTTATTTACTGAATAAATAGTTACTCAGCATGTTATATATTAGTGTTATATATACTGGTGCTAAGAATATCTATGGAAATTTTAAAACAACAACAACAAAAACTTAAAAGACAAAACAAAACCCACTTTGCCTTCCCAGAGTTTAAATCTCGTGTGGGAGATTAATAATAAAGAAATAAATATATGGCTATGTATTCTATCAGATATTGAAAAGTATAATAGAAGTGGTATTTTACATATGAAAATCAGTAAAGTCCTCACTGAACTGAAACTGGAGAAACAAGGAAATTCAAATCATAGAGCGATTTTGGGAAAATATATTTTAGGCAGGTAGAAAAGCTGCTGGGCATGTCCTGACTTGAAAGTATTCCGGGAATAGTGAGTCGGCCTATGTGAATCAAGAACCCAGAAGTGAAAGGACAGAGCTGTAGAATATGAGACCAAGCTGTATTTTAAAGGCTTTAGATTGTACTCTAAATTAGATGAGAAGACCCTGGAGGTTTTGATCAAAGGACTACTATAAGTAAAATGTTTAAAAATGGAGCCATCTGGCTGCTGTGTTAAGAATTGACTATAGGCAGATGAAGACAAAATGAGGAAGACCTGTTAGAAGACCACTGCAGTAAGAGACAAGGGCAAGGACCAGGGTATCACAGTACAGGTGGAGAGATATGGTCAGACCCTAGGCTTATTTTGAAATTTTATCTGATGGGTTGGTTGTGGGTTGTAAGAAAAAGAGATGAGTCAAGGATAGCATAAAAGTTTAAAACCTGAGCAATGGAAACAAAGCTATTTAGTGAGATAGGGAAACCATGGGAAATGTCTTAATCTATTTGTGATGCTAGAACAGAATACCATAAACTGGGTATTCTGCTTATAAAGTAAATGGAAATTTATTTCTCACAATTCTGGAGACTGGAAGCCTGAAACCCAAGGTACTAGAAGATTCAGTGTCTGGCGAAAGATCTTTTTTGATTCAGAGGTAGCCACATTTTTACTGTGTCCTCATATGGTAGAAAGAACAAAGGAGATCTCTGGGGCCTCTTTCTATAAGGATACCGATCCCATTTGTGCTAATCACTTCTCAAAGGCCCCAAACCTCCATATACCATCACATTCAAGGATTAAGTTTCAACATACAAATTTTGAAGGGATAGGAACATTTAGTTCCCAGCAAGGAAAATTCAGGTTCGATATTAAATTTGAGACATAAAGTAGATTAAGTACTTGGATATACAATCCTGGTATTCAAGGAAGAAGTCTAGAGATGACATTTTGTGAATCATCAGAAAACAGACTTGGTGGGGAAAATAGACTGGGAGTGGAAGGATTAATCTCAGGCATCTGTTTAGACAGAGTATTTTCAAGGACTGAGCCTGGAGGCCTTTCAACATTTGAAGTCAGAGAGTTGAGGAGAAGTCAGCAAAGCAGTCTGAGGATGACTAGATCAGGAAGAGAACCAAAAGAAAGTGCAGGGTTCAGTCCCAAGGCCAGGGTAAGGTGTTTCACAAAGAAATGAATGATGAACTATGTCAAATGTTGCCATTATGAAAAAATAAATAAAAGATTTAAAATTGGCCCTGGAATAACATAAGCTAGACTGGGAAGAACTGTTTTAGTGGAACACTGAGAGTAAAATGAATATGAGTAGGACAAAAATGGTGAAAATAAACACTAGAAAGAGAAACAATTCTTACTTTCAATAAAAGATATCTGAAATCCCCTTTAAGTGAGATAGGAAGGTTAACTCCTAACATTTCTTGATCATGCTTATAATAGTCATACATTTATTTGGTCCCTGGCACCCTGGGTCGTTTGAATCAATAGTTCGTAAGAGTATATTGTGAGTCATCTGAGTGTGCTCATGATGAGTAGAATATTTTACAGTCTACTTTTCATTTGCTTCTCTCTACATAATCAAAATATTCTTGAAATGCTCAATTCCTAAGAATCCACCAGGGGATTAGGCACCAGTTTCCTTCTGGAAACTTCAGTCATCAGCCTTGTGAATCAACTGCTGGCTATAACAGAAACAATGCTGCAGTTGCACAGCTGAAACCAGTTGGAGGAGAGATCTTGAACGTATTGTTTTTTTCGAGGATGTTCAAGAACAAGTCACTGCTCTCATAATCTTTCTTCCAAGACTTACGGTATTCCAAGAGAAGATATTTTTACTACATGTAAATTTATAATCAATTGTCTTTTGAAAAGAGACTGAGCATGCTGTGCCTAAGATAGACCACACTGGTTTCAAGAACTCCGTATTTGTGAATTTTGTAAAAGCGGAAGCTGAAACTTTTTCTTAGCTTTTTTATAGCATTATCAGCATTATCAACTTTATCTGTCACTAACTTTCTACTTAGATTCCTTAACAACCCTACTGATTCTTTTCCTGGTTGTTTGCTTCTTTTATTGATCTCTCTTTTCCAAAGCCATAGGCAGTACCAAACACAACAAACAATTTAAGGTCTTTATTTGTCTCCTGAGTCAAACAGTTTAAAACCCATCTGATGATATTATCTCTTCAGCCCATAAACTTCATAGTGGGCCTCAACAACACAACTTTATGTTTTCAGAGCATGATCTCATTCTAATTTCTGCTATGTTGCGATACAAGACCCCACCTTCATTGCCCACTTTGTTGTCAATTTCAGATTTGCTAAAAAGAGGCATACTAGCATTTGTTACCTTTAATTACCCACATCATGCATTCCTATGCATTTGTTCCATAAAAATACATTAAATATAATCAAAGCTTCCTTTTCTGTGGTGTGCCACTGTAAAGGTTGTTTGAGGTATTGTTTATTCACATTTAGCTATATCCTCAGGGTTATCATTTGTTATCCTGCAGAGTTCAGTAGTGTTCTAATTCTCTAGCTGTTTTTTAATGACATGAGGATTTTTCCAGATTCTCTTTATGTTTGTGAGTTGGAAATAATATATTTTACCTAACAATAAAGCTAATACTTTATCAAATATATTTTTTGTATCCCTTCACATCTAGCTGCTGCTAAAGTTTTTGATAAAGCTGCCCCCCCCCAAAATTGTAAACTCTATCTCATGGGAATTATGTTTATTTTCATTACAAATGGCATAAAGAGTTTTCAAAATTTATTGGACTAGGGCTAAAGGTCTTCTTGGACTTAAAATTCTTTTGTATACTAGACTATAGATCATATGCCAAGCAAGGAGCTGGTGATAAAGCAGTGCACCAGACAGACACGGATCCTGTTCTCACAGATCGTTAATCAGCTATGCAACTACTAGAATAGGTAGAGGGGATAATAGCAGAAGTACATCTTAGGCTTGAATATTTCGCTCTCCCTCATTCTGGTCCCCTCCTAACTCAATGGTGGAGTGTCCTTCAACTGGGATTTATATTTTGTGCCCTGCAGAGACGTATATTAAAAGAATGAAACACAGAATAAATATTTCATTAATAGTAGGTATATTTAAGTCTAAGAGCTTGTGAAAGAACAGAGGCAACAAGCAAATACAGCCCTCCTAAGGTTAGGATTTTCTCAGTATTAGAGCTATTGGCATTATATTGTTGGAATCCAAAAGGGATACCTTTAGTATAAAAGCTTTCCGTGCTGTGGGATCCTCATCTTTCACCTGTCCTCCTGAGATGATTTTGAACCTTTATACCAACTTTTGCCTCTGAGACATAGGAATGTTAAAAGTAACTTGGTCGGAATGACTCTCTAGTAAATCTACTTTCTTTAATTTGCTGTGTAGAGCAAATGTGGACATATCCCAACCACTATAATTACCCTGAATCCAATTTTTCTTTTGTAGAATTTGTGGGGGTTTATGAGTAGAGAAATTGGTGATACATTACTAACTCATGGTGTACCGTATGTTTGCTTAGGGCTATAATATGCCAGACCAAGAAGTGACACATGAAGGCTAGATAAGCCTGCACACACAGGATAAGGGATAGCCCAAAGGTAAGATGAAAGATGCAATTAGATGTGTCATATACACAGAAAACATCTACAATAAATATTTTGTATAATTCACAGAAAGCATGCAGAACACAACATTCAGGAGTTTCAGGAGAGGAAAGATCAATAGGTGCTGGCTTTCAGGGCAAGATACCTATCCTGGTACCAACATAATGGCTTTGCCTGAAGGACCTGAGTGAGACCTATTAACTAAAATACAAGACAGACTTAGAAGGAAGATAACAAATGATGTAAAGGAAATAGCAGTGAAACTGAACAGATTCTGAACCAATGACCTAAAGGCCCAATATGCGTATCCCATTTTCCTATGACAGAGGTGGGAGGGGGTTAACGATAGGGAAGTGTTAAAGTGCTACCAATTTCTATAATTAGGGAATTAGAGATTTAAGATAACGAAAACTCAGAGGTTAAAGAAAAAAGAAAGAAAACTTGGAGGTGACCTTGAATTAATGCCACTAGTCTTCATAACAGACAAGACTGAGCAATTTTTGTTATAGAATTGCCTGAATAGCTGTCAGTACATGGTATTGACATAAAATTTCTTCCCAATTTCAAGTAACCAGAAATATGTCATAGCACCAATAACTGCAATTACATAAGAAAGACTTTATTAGAACAACTTCCAGTCTATTTTTAAACCTTTATAAATCTATATGTGATTTCAGTAAATACTAACCTGATTCAATCAAACCATATCTTCCACAAATTCTAAAGGGTTTGAATAAACTAACATTTATTTGAAATAAGTCATCTCTCTCTTTTCTGAAACTGGAGTAGTTTCTCTTTTGGTTCTTCCTGACTTCACATTTTCATTATTCACTTTTGGACACTTGTTTGTCCACTTTTCCTCAACTTAACTTCCTATGTATAGATCATAACAAGTTTTCGAGTCTAGAGTGCTTTGAATATAAAGACTGATTATATTTCCATTCCCGGAAAAAATACTGGGTATGCCAGTCACAATTCTATAAACTTGTTTGTCCTTCAGGGAGAAATATTTGATCTTATCATATCCTGAAATTTATCTTTTTAATTTACAAATGATTACAGATAGCTAAGCTTCTATTCTAGGGATTTGATGATGTCTCTACTTAGTAAAGACCTACTCTTTGATTCTTTATCTGTTTTCCCATCAATGAAACATGCTACCTTTATTAAAGTAAATATGACACATTAGCATAATATTGATATAACTCATTTAGTGAATTCAATGAAGCTGAAATTTGCCTTTTACTGTTATTTCCTTCCATTTTTTTAAAATCTATTTCCTAAAAAAAAGGAAAGAGGGGCGCCTGGGGGACTCAGGGGGTTGAAGTCTCTGCCTTCGGCTCAAGTCATGATCCCAGGGTCCTGGGATCAAGCCCCGCATTGGGCTCTCTGCTCCGCGGGGAGCCTGCTTCCTCCTCTCTCTCTGCCTGCCTCTCTGCCTAGTTGTGATTTCTCTCTGTCAAATAAATAAAGTATTAAAAAAAAAAAAAAAGAAAAAAGAGTGAAAATAATGCTTTAAAAAAAAACTGATCATTTGTACAATCTAGTCTGTGATTTTTCATCTTTGAGTATTAAATTCATTTTCCTAATTGTTAGCTTTATATGCTTATAAAAATGATATCCAAATTCCAAACATTTTAAAGTTTGCTTTTGCCTTCAGTCTTTCCCTTTTGAGATAGTATAATCCTATTGTAACTTTTAAAATAATAATTTTAAATTTACTTTTACATGAGTAAGAATATTTAATATTTTCAAGTACTATTTCTATTGATTATACTGATTGAAAAAAGAAAAATTTGCTCTAGCCCCCTAAAGACTTGTGCTTTATCTTAAGTATGCTGGACTATCACAAAGGACTTGAATTCTCAGAAGAATCCTGTGATCAGATTGTGAATTACTATGGTTAAACTGCCTCAAGGGTCAATCTAATCAATCATGTAAAAATACTTTGTCTTTTAAATGGAATATGTGTAAAACCTAGTGCTGCTCATTTGAGAGATTTCTAAATTTTACTTCAGTGATTGTTAGTCCAATATTCAGTTCTATCATGTCCAAATGGTGTCAGGGGAATGCCCACATCTAAAATGAAAAGAGCTCATTTTTACAATAAATGTAATAATAATAATGGGTGTTCTGGAGCTAGCTGTACCAGCTTGCTGGAGTCAATGGTATGCATTTCCTGCTGACTCTTCATTCAAAAACAACATGTCGGTAGCTTAGAACAGGCCATGTTGGGTGTATTTACACCACAGATCCACAAATCCTACAAATAAGGTCTTTCATTTTTGAAGAGCAAGTTGTTAAATATTTACACTCCTGATAAAACCTCAATACCAAAGTATACAAATATAAATGTATAATAAAAAAGGTAAAGCTTCCCCTGAAATTTTACCACCTAGAGATTAGATCTGTTATTATCTTAGTGTATATAACTTTCTAGAATTTCATACAGTAAAAAATTCTACATTAAAAGGGAAAAATGCAAACTCTAATGAAATAATTGATTCAGACAGTGGGGAAATTCCAGTAGCCAGAATTCTAATATGGTTTCCAAGATTTTTCCTCCCTGATGTACAAAGCCTATATAACTTCCCCTCCTTAATTTTGGTAAGTGTTAGTGATTATGCTGGAAATACTCTCCTGGTTTGATTAATAATCAGATGAGTTTGAGTTAATCCAAAGGGAGATAATCCTGGATGACCTAATGTAGTTAGATGAGCATTTTTTTTTTTTAGATTTTTTTTTTATTTATACATTTGACAGACAGAGATCACAAGTAGGCAGAGAGGCAGGCAGAGAGAGAGAGAGAGAGAGGAGGAAGCAGGCTCCCTGCCAAGCAGAGAGCCCGATGCGGGGCTCGATCCCAGGACCCTGGGATCATGACCTGAGCGAAAGGCAGAGGCTTTAACCCACTGCGCCACCCAGGCGCCCCCAGATGAGCATTTTAAAGAAGGTGAAGTATCAGAGAATTCTCCTGATGGCCTGGAAGAAAGAAAAAACAGCCATGCTGTCAACTGTCTATGGAGGGAGCCTATAGCATAGACTTAAGAGAGCCTCTAGAGAGCTAAGAGAGATTCCCTAGGCAACAACCAGGAAAAAAAGAGAGAGAGAGAGAGAGAGAGAGAGACCTGAGGAAAAAAAGAGACAACAATCACAAGGAATCTATTCTGCCAACAATGTGAATGATCTTGAAGAAGGTACCAAGCTCCATTCAAAATCTCAGTCCTGTTCAATATCTTAATTTGGGACTCTGAGCAGAAAACTCAATTATACTGTGTAAACAGAAATTATGAAAGAATAGATGAATCCTGGGTTAAGCGGCTAAATTTGGAGTAATTTTTTTTGACTTAGTAATAGAAGACTAGTATACTCTATAAGGAATATTTCAAACATTTTTAGAAAATGGTGACTGGGACAGAATAAATGGAGTCCAACCACAGATAAAGTTTTCAAGGATGTATCTTTATGTTCCTCTTGAGGAAAAATAAGGGGTTCCTGGGTCTAGGCCAGTATAAATAGGCCAGGGAACCCAATATGGCTCTTTAAGGTGCTTTGATGGTTGAATGAGAAGCAGCACAATTTCCTGGCACTTGGATTACAAGGAGTGAAATGGAATATGAGACAGAGAGTGGACCTCGGCCTGACAGAATTCAGCTCTGCTGATAAAAATCAGTGCGTTAGGCTTGGTTTCAGGGGTGCTAGTAAAAACTGGCCATGGGAACTCTTACTTCCTAAAGGTTCTTCATGAGAAGCCCAATGTTTAAGCTTGGAACAGAGGTACCTAAGTTATAATATCTGAAAAGAGCTTGCTGTCATGGACCAGGAACTCAAACTAGACTTTAAAATTCTGAAATCAATATTTATCCCTTGAGGACTTTTGCTTACAAGAAATAAAAGCTACTATAATGAAAATAGTTGAAGGCAGATGGAACACTATTTTTTTTTCCAATATCCAAATTCCCCAGGCTTATTACATGATTTGATACAAGGCAAGGATAGTAAACCCTGAAAAAATGTTGGTATCAGGCTTTTCCTCTAGCTAGTTAGATGGTTTAATTTTAGATATACAAATAAGGAAGTGACCTCTAGTTTCATGGAGCAACTTACATTTATGAATTCATAATTTTGTAACTTGTTTTCTTAACTTAAAATCCTTCCTGTAGTGGATATATGCAAATATTTCCTTTAGAATACATTTTCTAAAGTAGATTAACTTGGACAAAATGTGGAAACACTTTCAAACTTTAGATATGTATGGCCAAATTGCCTTTAGGAAAAATGGCATTAAAATTATACAACACGTCAGTAATGCACATTTTATAGTATCATCACTAGCACTAAGTACCACATGCTCTGTTATTGTATAGGTAGTATTACACATTTTATGGCTTAAATTGGCTGTTCTTGGATAACTTGATATAAGTAATACACTTAATGTTAATTTCCTTTTCTAAGAAATCTAGTGAGGCATTTGTTCTCCTTTTACCAATTTTTCAGATTTTTGCCCAAGTAGTAAATATTTTTATAAAATAATTTTAGCTATTTATGAAATCATTAAACAAAGCAACAAGAAAATAATATTATTGGCAATATTTTCCTGAATATGGCCATTTATTCTTCATAAATCAAAAATAATGTCCTAGGATACAACTATATTCATAAAACATGTCAATAAATTTGTGTTGTGAAAAACAAAATATGTTTAAGTGTATATATTTACAATGTACAGAGAGAAAGAGAGAGACACAAAATATGCACAGATATTTTTGTTTACTAACTCTAAGGCAGCAAGAGGCGTATTTTTTAAAAATAATAAAATAAATTTGAATGGATAACTAATCAATAACTAACATAATTTAATAGCTCTGAAGTTTTTGGTAATTTCTGAGACTCTGGCAAATCTACTTGATATCATTAAAGCTTATGCATCTAGAACTTGGTGTGGGCATCTGGGTGGTTTAGTCAGTTGAGAGTCTGAACCTTGATATTGGCTCAGGTTGTGATCTCATGTTTGTAAGGTTGAGTCCTGTGTCATGTCTGCTCTTGGCAAGGGGTCACTTTGGATTCTTTCTCTCCCTCTTCTTCTGTTACTCTCCCTGTTCGCTCTGCTTTCTCTCTCTCACTCTTGCAAATAAATAAAATCTTAAGAAAAAAAAGAGAGAACTTTGTGCAGACCCTTGTCCCATCACTCTATCCTGGCATGTGAGAGGCAGCCCTGTTAACTCTGTAAAAATAGTAGAGGGAGAATCCCTTATGTCAATGGGTGAGTCATCAATATCAAGGCCTTTACACAAGCCAAAATAGAGAATAGTTGTTATTGGTTGAGGTCTGTGAGCCAGAGAAAGGGGCTGAATTATTCCTTTTATTAAATTGATGTTCATCATATTTTATGGGTAGTACTTCCAATTATATCTACATGTTTCTAACATAATTAAAATAAAGTAAAAAAAAAAATGGATGTGATCTTGATATTTTGAAGAGATGAAATAAGCAGCAGAGATGCTAACTCATCAAGGAAGACCGAAGTGGGACATACTGAGTTGAATGAGACTGATCTGGGCCCATATTGTGGAATTCTGGTTTCTTATTTTCAGATGAAAAAATAATAGTAATTTCTAAGGAGTAGGGAATGGTTTATTGCATTACAAAGTCATCAGTTAAACTTTGTAAAAAAAAAAATGGCTCTAAACAAAGTGTTATTATTTCTCCACCTATATATGAACACACACAAAATTGATTAGTTTAACCATTAAAAGCCATAGAAAGAAAGGTGGGAAGGCACAAGGTCCTGGTCAAACCGGCTGATTTGGATGAGACAGAAAGTGTATCTAGCCTGGAACAAGCAAGGCAGATCACCCTGGAGCAGTAAGAAAGAGACACAAATAGAACTAGAAGTCAATTAATCTCTTCCAGTAACCTCCTACCCCTGTGTTATGATAACACATTAGTTTTTATTCTCATAAGTTAGCTTTGATTTTTCCTTTGGTTAGGATTCTATATTTAGGTTGTCTCCCATATACAGAATTAAAATAATTTGTGAAAATACAATCTGAATCAGCAACAGAAATTCTTAAAATGGGACGTGGATAGAATATATGGCTTAAATGAAATTCCAGACAGAAATAAGACTTAATTTTTTTCTTAAATAAACATGTCCAGAATACAAATGTTATGGCAGGATGAACCTAAAGGGAGGACTCTTTGAATAGTACAAATCCACTTTAATTTCATACCACCTATCTTATACTGAAACTGTCTTGAGGGTAATGGCCACATGAAAGAGCCTACAGTGGTGTGGTAGATTTATTATGTTTGCAAATATTCATTCACACACACTTGTCCTCTTTACCCTTGGAGTATACATTCTATCCCACTGATACTGGGATTAATTAGTGATATATTTTTATGAATGGAATGTAAGCAGATTTGACATACACTACAACCTAGTAGAAATTTTACATGCAGAGTTTGTCTTACTCTCTAGCTAATTCCTCCTGCCAAAGAAGGAGCATGTCCTAAATAGTATCAAGGCAGAGGATCATAGGGGAAAAGAGGTAAAAATGAAACAAGATGAAACCAGAGAGGGAGACAATTAAGAGACTCAATCTCAGGAAACAAAATGAGGGTTGCTGGAGTGGAGGGGCATGGAGGGATGGGGTGACTGGGCAATGGATATTCGGGAGGGTATGTATTATGGTGAGCGCTGTGTATTGTGCAAGACTGATGAATCACATACCTGTACCACTAAAACAAATAATGCATTATATGTTAATTAAAAAAGTGGAAATGAAAAAAAAAATTAGTATCATCTTTTTCAGCCTTGGTCTTAAAATAAATTTGCTGAGGAGGTCAAAGCTGAATGAAGTAGAATTACAGCAACCACAGATAACCTGAAGTCACCACCACCTACAGAGGCAAAGATCAAATGTCTGCTCTAAAACACTGAGAGTTTGGATTATTTAGCAGCAAAGCTGACAGATACAAGGGAGAATTTAAACACTGGTTAAATGTTTAAATATTTTACTTTTAGTTTTTTAATAAATTTATACACTTTTACCCATTTCTCTCAGCCCTTAACCCCTACTCGGACACCACTATACAGAATAGGTAATATTTTATATATTATATATATTATATATATTTATATATATATATAAATATATAATATTTATCCATTAATCCATTAATGAATACATAGTTTGTTTCCATATCTTGGCTATTATAAATAATGCTACAATGAACATGGGGTTGCATATGTCTTTTCAAGTTAGTGTTTTCCTTTTCTTTGGACAAATACCTAAAATTGGAATTGCTGGATCATGTGGTAGTTCTATTTTTAATTTTTTGAGGAACAACCATACTGTTTTCAACAGTGTTGCACCAATTCACATTCTCACCAAAAGTGCATAGAGCTTCCCTTTTCTCCACATCCTAGCCAACACTCGCCACTTATTTTTTTTGATAATAGCCATTCTAATAGGTGTAAAAGGATATTTCACCATGGTTTTGATTTTTATTTCTCTGATGATTAATAATGTTGAGCATCTTTTTGTTGTACCTTTTGACCTTAGAAAAATGTCTACTCAGATCTCTCCAATTTTTAATCAGATTGGTCATATTTTTGTTATTCAGTTGTATGAGTTCTTTATATATTTTGGATATTGACCTTTTATCAGATATATGATTTAAAAACATCTTCTCCAACTTATTAGGTTGCCTTTTAACTTTGTTGATGGTTTCCTTTGCTGTATAGAATCTTTTCATACATAAAATGTAGCGCATATATATATGTATATATATCTCATATGTATAATGTAGCTATATATAATGTGTATATACATATCTCATATATCATATATATATAATGTAGCTCCACTTTTTTTGTTGTTGCTTTTGCTTTTGGAGTCAGATTCTGTTTTTGTTATTATTGTTGTTATTGTGATTCCATACAAATTTTAGGATTTTTTATTCCATATTTTTGAAAAATGCCATTGAACTTTTGATAAAAATTATACTGACTCTGTAGATTGCTTTGAACAGTGTGGACATTTTAACAATACTGATTCTTTCAATCTAGAAGCATAGAATCTCTTTTCATTTATTCATGTCTCCTTCCACTTCTTTCATTAATGCCTTATAGTTTCTAATACATAGATCTTTTACCTCTTTGATTAAAATTATTCCCAGGTATTTAGCTTTTTTCCCAATATTTATCAACCTACCATGACTTCTAATTAGCTCTGAAACTCAAAGTTGAATAAATGTCCTTCAAGAGAATAATGAGCATATGCAGATTAGTATTAACAATGACTGTTCATTAGTTAACAACTTTATTCAAGTCACCTCCAGGCTAATTGTAGGTACTTCAAGAAAGTTTTGTGACTTTGAAATTGTACAAACATAGAATCCCTAAATTCAAATTATATCATAATTTTTTAGATTAGGAATGTTTAAATAGGAAGATTTTAAGAAAATCCAGTCAAATTTCAAAATAAACTATAAGAACATGTGCAAATTCAAGCAGGTGGCATTAATCTGAACAGGGTCTCAGATTTTGTTTCCAGCTTCATTATTTGCATTAATTATGTATTGTCAGTTTATTTGTTATGCATGAGAACCAAGAGATACCAATCTAAATGTTTATCATAATTGTCCTTTCAGAAGCAAAAAACATTTCATAGCAAATATCGTGAAAGATTAGCGTGGCCACTTTAGCTTTTTGCTTGTGTGATTGTGTTTAATCTCATTTTTCCAAATTCACTGTTGAACAGACACACACTACCATTACTTCATGAATTCTACTTTTCAATTCGTTCGATAAAATGGATACTATGCATACTAGATATTTTCAAGAAAGTTTTTGAGGCTTGTGATTTCTTCTTTTCCAAAAATGTTACACATTTCTAGGTGTCATTGTCTTGGGTCGTAAGATGACAACATTTTAAATGTGTCATTAAAATGCATCCTATCTGATTTGTAGACAGAATAAATATTCAAAGACTCTATCCATGTAATCCTATTAAAGCACAGTTTGCAAGGAAATGTTTCGCATGCTCTTGAATCTTTGAAGCTCATGATGGTTGTAAGCTATGCTATAGCTCTGTTGTTAAATTTTCCCAAAGCAGTTAAAGCTAATGGCAGTAACAAATGAAATGCTGTAAATCCAGGAAAGCATCAAGCCTGCTTAATTCCTGAGGCATACATTTTAATCATTGGAATAGAATTTTTTCTGTTTCTTTAGCTAATCTCACTTTCCTTTGTTTCTCCCCAAGAGGATTTGATGTTTTGTTAAGAATGAAATCAATTACAATACGACTGAAGTTTATAAGAGATTTAGGCCTTGACAGAAGTCACTAAGATGCAAGAAAGGTGTTTCACTCTGTTCTTCTAAGAGTCCCTCTCTTTCTCTTTTCTCTCTCTTATTTGTTTGATTTTTTTTCTGGTATTTTAATTGAGGAATTAATGGCAAATCAAGCATATAACATTGACATTCAGTTGTGACTTATTTTCTAAATGTCATTTATTAAGCTAAAAAACTGCTTTATAGAATTTATATAGCTTAACTTAAATTCATATGTGACTATATAGATTTGTTTCACCTGTTATAACATTTGAATCATCACTATCAGAATTTCCTGGGTTTCTTTTCTCCCCTTCCCCCAAAATACAGATTCCTGGGCTCTGACTAAAACTCACTCAAATAGAATGATTCATAATCCATGTATCTGGATATTAACAAGGTCTTCAAGTGACTCTGAAATTTGAGAACCCATTGCTATAAATAAAGTAGCTGAATACATACAATCATGGATATTTTTCACCCTCCCTTTTCACTTGGCTTTTTTGCTCTTCATTTCTCAATTTGATTTGCTACAACTATACCTTCAAAGTTGAGTTTCACCTTTCATCAACAGAATTACAGCACTGCTGGGTAAATCTGAAATAAATTAAATTTGTACCCTAAGGTATTAAGCCTTATTTTTTCTTGTTTCATTAAATTTGTTATATTTGTTATGTTTCCAAATAGGAAATTCATTTGTTTTTCTTGTAGATTAGCAAACTTGTACTTACAGGATGTACTTTAGTGAGGGAAGAAATTGTCTGTACTGGACTTTTAAGAACTTAAGTCCATTCCTTCCAAGAGAATGAAGATAATTTAGGGAGTGTTTATTAGGATGTCTAAAATGATCAATATCTGGTAAGAAAAGAAAACCTATGTCAAAGATGAACTTGTTTTTTTCATATTTTGAAGAAAACTACATTCAAGCCCACAGCAGCATAAAAGGAAAAGTATGAAGCTATAAAATAGTAATAAAATAATGTATGCTGAAACATCATTCCCTACTGAGCAAATGGACAAAAACTTCAAACAACCTTGTATTATAGCCCAGTAATAAAGACTCATGTACACATGTACAACACAATTCAAGTTAAACTGGTGTTGACTTAATACAGTGTACATCATACTAATAGACTAAAGTAATTTCCTAAATTTCTACCTAAATTACAAAAAAGAAAAGCATATATACTAGAAAATCTTATTCAATATAGGGGATAAACTCACGAAACATATTCAATTAGCTAAAAGTACATTCTACTATGTTGTAGTAATCCTGATAAACAATCATGTGTGTGTATGTGTATAAAATCTGCAAATTCTTTTTTTTTTTTAAGATTTATTTATTTGACAGATAGAGATTACAAGTAGGCAGAGAGGCAGGCAGAGAGAGAGAGAGAGGAGGAAGCAGGCTTCCCGCTAAGCAGAGAGCCCGATGCGGGGCTCGATCCCAGGACTCCGGGATCATGACCTGAGCTGAAGGCAGAGGCTTTAACCCCCTGAGCCACCCAGGCGCCCCAAAATCTGCAAATTCTAAGAATTATCTGTAGAAATAAATTTTAAATGACTATGAGAAAGAATATAAAAATAATTTTGCATTGACCTAAGAAGAAAATTGACTGCTGAACTATTATCCTTGTGTTTTAACTCTCAATTTTGATAAACAGCAATAACAAACCTCATCATGACCACTATTCTCCCTAGCTGGTATTGTCCTTTTAGATTTTCTGGATACTTCTCCTAGCTCTTTATTTTGTTTCTTTTGATATAACTTATATAATCTTGAAATTATATACGTCCCCACTGGCCCTTTCAGAATGCTTTATATCTATACCAACATGGGAAAATTGTCATAGGATGTTTATAAATACTTAAGTGAGAATGAGTTCATTTATTAATCTATCAATAATTAGGTATATGGAAGTAACATAAAAATATGGATCTCAATGCTTTTATTCCTAAAATAAAAGTGTTTATCCCTTTCATCTCTGAATTTCCTTTCACCTCAAAAAGTATGTAATTCCATGAGGCAGTTTGAACTGTGACTGAAACAGCACTGATTTCCAGAAATTTCTCCCTTATATTAAGAATAAAGCTGGTCAACCATGATTTTCATTCTTTCTGGAGCAGTACTCAATAGGATCTTTTTAGATATAAGTAAGAGAAATCCATGTCAAACTGAATTTAGAAAATAAATAATTTATTGTCTCACAAAACTGATATGGCTTGAGCCGGGTGCTTAAATGATATAATTAGAGTTATCTCTTTCTCCATCTTTCTGTTTTATTTTCCTCTGGATTGTTTTTGTTTTGAGACTGATGTCTCCAAATGGTAACAATGACCCAAGCAGCAAATCTGGCCAAATAGCCTTGTGATTTATCAACCCCTACAAAAAGGCGTAGCCTTTTCTCCAAAGCTTCCTGCAAAAGTCTGAGAATTGAGTCTCATTGGCTTGTACCACTTTCTGATTAATTACTCTGGCTACCACAGGAAGAGATAGTGCTTATAAAAAATGTACTTATTGGCTATGCCTAGGTAGAATATCTACCCCAGCAGCAAGGAGTTAAGATAAGCCCCAATTTAAACGAGGCAGTCTGATTCATCAGAGGAAAACTGGTGTGGTTCTACCAAAAAAACAGAAATTGTAGGATAAGTAGGTAAAAATAAAAGCTGTCCAAGTATTCTCTCCAACACTTAACTATCATTTTGTTTCATTATTCTTCTTTTAGGTTTACTTAAGCAAGCACTTCTCATGTGTTTCTGTTGCAGGGCTTCTTTAAACTCCTGAAATTCTTGAGGACTTCCAAGAAATTTTACATATGTGAGTTATATGTACTGATATTTACCATATTAAAAATTAAAATGGAAAACTTAAAAATGTTTAATTATTAATCACTATAAAATAGCAATAATAACTTATTACCTATTAGTGTAACTACTGTACTTGTTATGAGAAATTAGTATATATTCCATAAGAAGTAATTCATGAAAATGGCATTGTTTTACATGTTTTTCAAATTATTTTCCGGACTCCAGATGGCTGGATTCTCATACCTTCTCTGCCTTCATTCTGAATTATTTTAATGAAAATCTAGCCCCACACACTATGTAGTCGAAAAGGGAGAGTATTCTAACATTTTCAAGTAATTATGAATATTAATTTTTGATACTATATCCGAACTTGACAAATAGTTTCTTAAAGGCTGCAACATGGAACCAAAACTGTACCAATAAATGTTTTTATTCTGTTCCTCAAAAATCTACTGGTCTAACTTGCACTTTGATTGGGACTTTTACCACCCATGCATAACTTTGAAATTCTGAAATGTCATGCATTGTTCATTTGGAAATTATTTATTCACTTTGGTATGCAACAGAAATGTTTTATGTGTATTTCCCACTTCATCACACAGAATATTAAGGAGGCATGTACTCAAGGGTTGATATTTAATATAAACAATATTTTTGCTTCATCAAGGACAAAAATTCTTAAATGAAACTGCCTTTTCTTTTTCTGTGAGTATCTTCTAGCGAATAACACAATGACTGTTAGTATAGTTTTGAACCACTGCTTTGATTTAAGCACAGGTATCAGAAATTTCACCCATCACTGCTCTTATACCATCAGTGAAAATGTCAATATGCTGAAAAGACAAATAATTTCTTAGCATCATTATGAAAACTGTATCTATCTTCCAGTTCTCTGAATGAATCCCGAAAACCTTAATAAGTCCAAAGATCAGACTTTTAAAACCAAAGTCCTGCCTTAAAATTGTGTGTAGAGGTGTCTGGATGGCTTAGTTGGATAAGCATCCAACTCTTGATTTAGGCTTGGGTCATGATCTCAAGGCTGTGAGATTAAGCCCCATGTCAGGCTCCATGCCCAGTGTAGAGTCTGCTTGACATTCTCTCTCTATCCCTCTGCCCCTCTCCCCTGCTCATGTATGGTCTCTCTCAAAATAAATAAAATCGTAACAAAAAAACAAGCAAACAAACAAAAAACTGTTCCACAAAGTTTTTGCTGTTTCTCTCCACATAACTTGTTTTATCATGCCTTCTCAGATATACAGAATTTTATTAGAATTTGGGCTAAAATGGGATAATATATATGAAAATGAATTTTAGACTATAAAATACCTTACAATTATAATAACAATTATCATCATTATCATTATAACTATTAACTATTATTCTTCTATTAATGTCATCTAACTTGTACTAAATTTTAGCAGCTATTTCACTATACTGGCATACTGAATTTGTGGTTAACAAAAGATCAGGGTTTTTTTAATGCATGGAATTCTGGTATCCTTTAGTCTATATCCCCACAATGAAACATGAAATTATTTTTGGTTTAGTAATCAGGAAACAGAGTTGTTTCCTTGTGACTAAAGCCCTGATGTGATAACCCACCATATTTCTAGTCTTTGCAGGAGCAAAAACTTATCAGTTCTATATTCTGCACCAGAAGGTAATTGCTATTAAAATTCAAGTCTAATAAAATGGCTTGCTTTAAGGGCACAAACTACACTCACACACATATTCTCATACATACACAGAATAAAATGAGGAGAACTTAAATACAGTCCATTGTTTGTGTTAAGGACCTTAAGATCAATGAGATGTTTAGAATCTCTGTGCCGTATTACCTCATGGTCCTTCAATTTTCATCTTTGTTCTTTGCCTAAAGTATTTTTATAGTTTACTAAGTCATTAACTTGGACAAGTTTTCAAACGTTCTTATTGTTTACACATATATACATCACAAAAATCAGATGGAGTTTTTTTGTACTTTCTCTGTTGCTATGTCTTATTTAAGACCCTAATAACCATATAACTTTATCTGTGAATAAATATTAAATCCTGACCCATCCACTGATTCTCTGGTAAACCCTTGGTGAAAACTAAACTTCAACATAATATACTCTTCTGGGTCACTTAACATTTGAATAGTTTGAAGCACATGGATGATTTGTACTTTGTGCACTATCCTGAAATAATGTAAATATAACCTGACACTATAATACTATAATAGGTATTCAGAAATATAAGTAATCTTGGAAACAGAAAGCTAAAGGAAATTAGAATAGGAAATACCATAGTTCTGCTATAAAAATAAAATAATTTTCAAAAGACGAATCCAAGGGCGCCTGGGAGGCTCAGTGGGTTAAAGCCTCTGCCTTCAGCTCAGGTCATGATCCCAGGGTCCTGGGATCGAGCCCCACATTGGGCTTTCTGCTCTGCGGGGAGCCTGCTTCCTCCTCTATCTCTGTCTGCCTCTCTGCCTAGTTGTAATTTCTCTCAGTCAAATAAATAAAATATTAAAAAAAGATGGATCCAAATTTTAAAAATAAATTATAAAAAGCATGTTCCATTGATTATGACTCATGACTTACATCCAGAGTATACTATGGGAAGGACAAAAAAAGAGTAAGTGCATTGGAGAAACCTGACAAACACAAGCTCAGCTAGAGACAAAGGTTAACATCATCAATGATAAGTCAGTTTGATATATGTACCTTTGATAGCATATGGTGAGAATAGCACTTTACCTCTGTGGTCTTCCTCCCCCAACACCACAACCCTAGTCTAATCATAAGGGAAAACATCACATAAATTTCAGTAGTGAAACATTCTCGAAAATCTCTAACTAGTACTCCTCAAAACTGTTAAGGTCATAGAAAACAAAGAAAAGTGAGAAACTGCACAGCAGAAAGTTGTTTTAGGAGACATGAAAACAAAATATAATATGGAATCCTAGATGGGACCTTGGAACAGAAAAAATACATTAGGTAAAAAGTATAAAGATATGAGTTAAATATGTATTTTAGTTATTATTAATGTAAATGTACTATAGTGAGGTAAGCTTTAATAACAGGAGAAACAGAATGTGGGATATATGACAACTCTGTGGTATCTTTGTAAATTTTTTTGTAAATCTAAAACTATTCTAAAATAAAAAGGTAATTTTTTAAAGCATGGTTAATAGTTAAAAAAGAGAGGAGAAACCATTTGTTTTAAGCTCAGAATACCAAGGAAAACTCACCAAAATTCATTGTTGCAAAAGCTTACACATTATTTTTAGTCAGAATATGGGGTGAAATCAAGGTCCAGAAATTATGACACAAAATTTGGATAAAATGTGATGAAATTCTGAAGGATAGTCTCTAAATAATGGTAGTTCTAGCCAAAGGATGTAGAAAACTTCATATATAATTGAGATATATTAACTAAATTCATTTTTAAAGAACTCCATTGGTCATGTTAGAAATAGCCTGTGGACATTGTGCTTTCTATGGAAAGAAATGCACACGATAATTGCAAAAGTGCTCGTGGACTGACTAACCTCTTAACAAATCAATATACCTAATATCTGGTCTTTTTTAATGTCTTATACACATATGGTGCTACAGGCAAGATATGTGAAAAGTAACTGGATTTATTTTTAAATGGGAGATTTCATATTCAAGAGTTAACTCCATTAACACTTGAAGTTTTATAAAATAAAATAAAATAAAAGTATTTGATTATTAGGTTCATTTACAAATACCATATAAAAAGAAAGGTTTCCTTAAGTCAACCTCTGGCACATAGGTTAAATGTTAACAGGGATACAGAAAATTAAATAAACTCTCTGAACTCCCTTATAATTTATAAACTTCCCAAGGTGTTATCATTGCCTCATTATTTTCTTTGTCTTTTATATCTGGTTTATGATTGAGAGAGAAAGTTCATAATATCATACATCCGATATTGTCTCTAGGTTCTCTCGGGTCTGTGAATTAAATAGTATGAACATTTAAATAGCTACATTTCTGCTTTTTTTAAAGGGAAATGAGTTAATACTTTAATTTTGACATTTAATAAAACCATATTGCTTAACTGGTGTTTCATCAATGGCTTCCATTAATCTGTTGAGGGTTTTTTCCCTATGGGAAGCAGGAATATGGGAATATGTGGAGTAGATATTCCTTTGGGGCTTTTTCCTCTTCCAGTATTATTGCATGCAAGAAAAAAGAGACCAATAATTTAGGGTCAATATTACAACTAAACATGAAATCTTCCTTCAATTCTAGAATATGGAAGCAAATATCTTGACTAGTGAACTATTGCTAATTGTCTTTAACACTAATCTTTGTAGAGTTTGCAAATGCAGCTATTTCTTCCAATACTAATTCTTCAAATAAATAATCCAATACACATTAACAAAGCTATTTAAAACTAAGGTCAATAAAGGATGAATCTAGGTTACTAATATTTAGATCTAACAAAATTACATACTTTAGGGTAAGTAATGTTAGCTGCTTTAACAGATCAATTCCTAGGTCTCAGTGGATTAACACATGAAGTTTATTTCTCACTGATGTAAAGTGCAATCATGCTTCCTAACTGGTAAATAGACTTCTGTGCAGTCATTTGTGGTACCTGACTCTACATTCTTTTAAGCCAGTGTTCAGAGACATTTCTTTTGACTGGAGATGGAAAACAAAAATATACAATCACAATTGGGAGATTGTATAGATCAATTCTAAACATGGCACACATCATCTTCACTCAGGTTTTACTGGATAGAACTCAGTCACATGATTGTACTTAATTTCAAAGAAGACTGATACATTTAATCTAGCTGTGTATTCAAGAAGAGTCAGGTATTCTCCTACACGCTATACAAATAAGGAAGTAACTATTTTTAAAGACCTTAAATATGTCATTATACAGTGGGGTTGTGTTCAGATTGTCCTCTGTTACTCCCCTCCCACAATCTATGCCCTTGAAATACAAGTTAGTAGCTTTTACCATTAAGAGGAAAATACAGTTAAAATCTTGAACAATGTAGGCATTAGGCGTGCCAATCCCCCATGCAGTTGAAAATCCACATATAACTTTTGACTTCCCCAAAACGTAACTACTAATAGCTTACTATTGACCAGAAGCCTGGTCATTACATGTTTAATCAGTTATGTTTAATGAGTTTATATAACTCATTACATAAACAGTTAACACACATTTTGTTGTATGACATATATTATATGCTATATTCCTATAATAAATTAAGCTAGAGAAAAGAAAATCTTACTAAGAAAATCATAAGAGAAAATACATTTATAGTACTGTACTGAATTTATTGAAAAAACCCACGTGTAAGTAGTAGATCTGCACAGTTCAAACTCACGGTGTTCAAAGGTTAACCGCATATGCCCCAACCTCATCAACATATATATTTTTTTGGTTTGCCAAAAGAATGTGGTAGAAGTGGCAATGTGCCGATTCTGAGCCTATCTCTCAAGATACCTAACATGTTTCTGCCTACCCTTTTAGAAAGTCGCCAAGCCACCACAGAAGGAAGTCGAGTTTGGTCTGCTAGATAAGAGACGGTAAACAAGAGAACCAAAGTGCCTCAGTCACCAGCTAGCTAATCTCCAGAAGCAGAACAATCTAGCCTCACAAATGACAGCAAATGCACAAGGAAGTTCAGATAAGAACAGAAACATCTCTCAAATGAAGCTAGTTAGTCTAAATTGTTGGCTGACTGGCAAAACCACTAGCTAAACAGGTAATTTGGAGATTGTTTAATAGATAACTACCACATATAAATACTGAAACATAAATGTTAGCTCACACAAAGCATGTTTTTAAAATTGTTTGGTTGAAACACTTAGAAAAATGTGGGATACTAATTTGCAAGAATACAAATAGAAAGATTTAATATTCTTTTTAAAGTTGATGAAGGTGATTCTTATTTTCAACCTAATAAATTTGCCCTTCACAATCTTACTAGGTATGGCCAACCAATCAAGGAAAAAAAACCTTTGCACTAACATAGTTCCATTTTTCAAAGAAAATTATTTATTACTTCACATTCTTCATTAGTCTATATGACATGTTCACGAGACATGACAAACACGTTGCCCATTAATCTTTTAAAGCAAAAAGGCATTGAAGAGTAAGCTACCTAAATAAGATTAATTTAAAAAAAAAAAAAGTGTTGGGCGTGCCTGGATGGCTCAGTCCATCAAGAGTCTGACTTTAGCTCAGGTCATGATCTCAGGGTTCTGGGATCAGCAAGGAGACTGCTTCTGCCCCTCCCCCAACTCATGCGTGCATTGGCAGGCTTTCTTGCACATATTTGCGCCCACCTGCAAGTTTTCTCTCCCTCGTTCTTTCTCAAAAAAATAAAATCTTAATTTAAAAAAAAGAGGTATTGGCAAAAGAAACTGAGCTTCCTGGATTTTAGGTTAAATATGTTAGCATTTCTTCTTATTTTGGAAGTTTGATTTTGTCCATTCTTCCCTTAAATACCCACTTGGAATTATCCATTTCTAGTCACTTTAGAATACTATTAGCATCCTATTGTGATATCCCGTGCCTTCACACTGAAAAGATTGTAAAAGAGAATGCCAGATTTTGACAGGTTTAAAAGCTACATGACTTGGCAATGTTCTGCATTGTTCGTCTTTTACTCTGGCTCAGATTCTAGGACACTGAGGCCAACTTAGAAGTTCAACATCTGACCACCAGAGAAATGCATGCAGTCCCTGTGGTATTCCATGATTCCCTCTGGGCCATTCACTGCTCAATGTTCTTTGACTGGAGGAATGTAGAATTTCTATCTTTTATATATATATATGTATATATATATATATGTATATATATGTGTATATATATATATTTTATAAGTAGGGAGGAAATAGCTTTCAAATGAAATATGAATTTATAAATTTAATCAATGCATGAGAATTGCAAGTAAATCATAATGAAATTGTTAATATTTTAAAAGTAGAGCTCATAGAAAAGAGATTATGGCAAATTCCTACGTTTTTAGGTTTCTCCCCTCAAATTGTTCTTTCATCATTTTTAAACTCATACTCAAATTCACATGAACACATCAAAATCCTTTCTTTTCTCTATAATTGGTTATAAAAATATAAAGTTCTGTATAGGGAAGCCTCACAGAATTGTATTATATTATAGAAGAGACAAGAGGACACAGATAAGAGGTAATGGCCATAGGAGAAATCACAAAACAACAGTAGCTCTCCCAAATTACAAGCTCTTCAACTATTTGAAGGAGAGTTTGGGAAAAACTGAAGACCTAGACATTGTTATCCATCCATTTATAAACTGATGGGAAGAAATAAACACATCAATAAGTATAAATCACAGCAATATTTATATCCAGCAGGTAGTCTCACTGCCTTGAGGACTGCTTTTCTTTGTCCCTGTCAGATTGCCCGCATATGGAAACAAGTTCTACTGAACAAAGCAGAAATGCATCTAGTAAGTCCCAACAGTAGTGTGGCATTCCTGCAAATACACAACTAAAACATAAAGAACTGCTAAATAATATGGTCTTGGAGATTGGACTAACAGCAATTCTAGTTTATTACCTGACTAAATATTGACTTATTATAGCCTGATAAAATAGTGGAAAAATCATTTTAATAATGGATGTTTAAGTTAAAGATAGGTACATTCTTCTAAATTCCTACAGCATAAATAAAACCAATATTCTCTTTATAATATTATATAAAAGATGCCTAATAGGATTATTCTATTGTAACATGTAAATATGAACAGACAATAATATCAATGAGAGGATCACAAAATAAAATCTTAGGAATCACCTATTAAGTGATAGACATTTTGATTTATGAGAAACATATGCCCATCTGACAAATCAAACTATAGATCAAACATAACAGATGAATCAGTCTGCAAAGGCATGCTGAACTCTTATACCCCATGTCCTTTTTGGAACTCTAAAAAGTCTTATATGTGAGGCAGAACCATGAGATGGTCTTGGTCTCAATATTTGTATGATCTTATGGATAAGATACATTATCAACAGGGAATTAATTGATTGTCCAATCACAAAATTTTAACTGTGTTTGTTATTGGAATTTGGAATGTCAGCCGAAGTGATTAGGAACATTTTTAAAATTCTGATTTGATCAAGAAAAAAGAATACTGTATCAGTCAGAAAACTTCCAAGAAACCTATCATCACACTCCAGTACAGTAATTGAGTAGAGTTGAATGGAAGGTCTATCTATAATGGTAGGAGCAGGATTAAAGAAAACTATTAAGGAGCAGTGCAATACTCTAGGGCTAGAAATAGATGTTGGTATTATAGCTCCCGAAGTCAAGGATAGGGAACAGTAATTAACAGTAAGAGGAAACTGGGCATATTTGTAGGAGGGAAAGGCTTATGACGTTGGAGCTTGAGGCCATCAAAAGACAGGGGATGTGCTATGACACTGCCCTCCTTCCTGCTGGAATCTCTTACTAGTCAAAACCAAAGAAAGCTGAAGGACAAGAGAGATTGTTATTGATCAAAAAAATTCAGCCTCCCACGATGGACCAAGATAATAGATATAGAGGGGGAAATCGACCATGTGTAATATAGATATGAATGTAGATTACATAAGCACAGGGTTAGGATGCAAAACCAGGTTTCTCTGAACCCAACAGCAAAGCTCTTACCACCATAACACTCTAATGGGAGAGAAGGACTCTATCTTAGGCAAGATTTTACTGAACTTACGTTCTTCTAGATCCTGGTTCCTTCCTGTAGTTAGTTTTAGAGTAGTAGTCATGTGCTTTTTTTTTTTTTTTTTTTTTCCTCATCTGATGTTCTTGGTCTTAATTTCTACTTGTAATGACCTATAGAAATTGAAAAAAGAAAAAAAAAAGGCTCTTTTCCACACAGGAACTCCCACTGTGCCCCAATTTTCTCAAGCCCCTTTCCTCAAAACCTACTCTGCTTTGTTCTGCTTTTGAGCTAATCCCTTAAAGTTAGTATGACACTTGAAATAATCACATCAGTAGCAAATTTATCTTCAATTGCTTCCCACTCTACTACTACCTCTGTTTCCCTGTAATACCATAGACTTCCCAGAGGGCCCCTTTACTAATTCCTAAATGTCCAAGACAATGTACATCACATGTTAAGACATAGCCTCCCTGGGCATCTCATCCGATTGTACTAGTAGCTGCCTTAATGCACAGAAATCTCCTCTGAGGCCAATTCTCTGCTACCTCTACTACCCACGCTAGTTAGATGGAATAAATAACTGTTAATTTGTTTTCAAATTATATGCTCAAGGTAAGCACCTGAACCAAGTGGAGCCAAATATTTTATATTATATGTTACGATTCCATCAAGGAGTGAACATGAGACATAATCAAGTCAGGGGCTTTGCCTGGTTTTTGAAATAGGACTAGTAGATAGGTTATCTTTCTTATTTAACAAGATACCCTGAGGATGCAAACTACAGCTACAGGTGACCATATGCCACAAGTGTAAAGAATTTTACCAGTAGAAGAGAGAATGAAGCTAATCTGAAAAGAGAAGCAGGAATCAAGCAGAAATGGAAACTCTTATGTGTTGATTCTCTAGTTTAGGAGGCTGCTGTGCTTCTAAAACATTCCTGGTTCCCTTCCTCCCAGCTGTTTGCTGTTTCCCTTTTTTCTGTATATTCTAAAAGGCTCCCTTATAGCCTCAAGCTAGTTTGTGTTAACTTTTAATTACTTGCAACCAGAAGTCCTGATAAACTTAACAGTGTTCTGGTCCTCTTGCTCTTCTTCATTCTAATGCTCTATTATCATTACTTGTCATATAATCCTTCCTTCTTTACCTCCCTCCCTCACTCTCTCCCCCCCTTTCCTCTCTTCCCTCTCTCCTTCCTTTGTAATTTGAAGTAATATGTTTAGATAATTTATGCTAATGGTTTTAAATAAGTTTATTCTTTTCAGATTTGCACTTTAACACAGAGAAAGGACTTACATAAAAAATACCATGATTTCTTAGTAAAATACAAAGAACTTCTGGAATTAGATGGCCTGGTATTTGAGTCCATCTTTTCCTTTATTAGCTATATAACCTTGTAAATTTACTTGCCTGTCTGATAAAAATGTTTGCAATAACACATATCCTGCTTACCTCTCAGTTTTAAACATAGTGAGATCAATCTGAAATCTCTAAATCTCATAGAATATTATTTTAAACTTTTATATTGTACTAATTTCATGTTATATTCAGATATGTTTTGATAAAATGATGAAGACATGTTTTAGGGAAAATAACTTTCTGTTTTCCTCTAAATGTCACAATATAAGTGACCAAGTCACCTTTCATCTTTCAAAGCTAGCACAGGCAATAGGAACAGATTTTGGTCCTATTGTTGAAGAGACCAGAACATCTGTGTATCTACATGGATTGTTACTGGTAGTGCACCAAGGTCAGTTCTCTGAGTTCACAGGACAAGGACACAGAGGTACAGAATGTACATAGTATCTTTCAAATTCCGTTTTAATTTTCTCTTAGCCAGGAAATATTTTATTGTATTGAGAGGAAATATGCATAAGCTGTACATACTAAGAAAATAAAATGATACAGCATTAATTTTTGACTGTATTAAAATATAACACTCCTAAAATTAAAGGAAACCCAAATACATATTCAGATAGCAAAGTAACGATAGGGATGTCAGAATTCACTTGAGTCTACAATTTTTCCGGTGTCTGATTTTACCATGAGGTCACAAGTATGTTCCATCTTGTGAGTGAAACAGTAAGACTGACCTGTCCTGACACTTTCATAATACTAAAGGCTCCATAAGTTGAACTCCCAAAGCCTCTTGTGACTTCATTAGCCACTTTTTGTTCTCTCCTGTCAAAAACTCAAAGAGGTAATTCATGCCAATGTGTCATTCCAGGTTATACCCATGACATGGAATTATGCTTTCTTTGTGTTTGCAATAGTGCTTTAGGGTACCATTAGCCTTTCTTTTCCTTTTCGGCTGCAGTGGTGGTGGTGACTCGGTGTTTTTTTATTGTTTGAATGTCAGGTGGAAATAAGGCAGCTAAGGACAGAGGAAATGAGATTAAAAAATAAAACAGCACCAGTTCTTCATAGGAGCTCTATTGTCCTCTGCAAAGTGAAGAGGGAATCTACCAGCTGCCAGAGAACAAAGAGCTGTCACATATACCCTAAGTAATGAAGAGCTCTTCTTTCCCCTCAGATTCACCACACAGGCTCTTAAGGTCCATTGTAGGTATATTACCATTATGATAAAAGCTTTAGTAGGTTTAGCCTAAGGGGACATCAATTGTTGTGCATAAAAACAGAGACCCAGTGTGTGTGTTTCCATCTTTAAATAGGTTTTGCAGCTTCAATTTCCTTTTGTTAAGTTCTCACAGATCTCAGAGTCAGAGACACATTAGGGATGTCAATTTCCTTTCATACACACTGATCACTCACTTCAACCATTTTAACCATTGATAAATGAGGACAACTGAAACAGCAATTCACATTACTGCCATTAAGACCCCACAGTCAAGTGTTGTGTGTGTCTCTGTGTGTGTGCATATGCAGATAGATGGATTATATATGTGGATATTTGATACATATTATCTATCTAGATGCTTACATGTATATTTAGTATATGGCAAAGTTATTTTTTTTACTTGAATACTTAAAGCAAAGAAGTGAGAAAACAAGATATTTATTTATTTGTATTTGTTTTAGATTTTATTTGTTTACTTGACAGAAAGATCACAAGTAGGCAGAGAGGCAGGCAGAGAGAGGGGGAAGCAGGCTCCCTGCTGAGCAGAGACCCTAATGCGGAGCTCTATCCCAGGACCCTGAGATCATACCTGAGCTGAAGGCAGAGGCTTAACCCGCTGAGCCACCCAGGTGTCCAGAAAAGCAAGATTTAAAAATAAACATATGATAAACTTTATATAAGAGTTTCTATGTTGTCCACTGAATATTTTAAATGCTGAATGAAAGCACAGACTGCACATTTAAATAAACTTCATAAAGACCAATATATCCAGGCAAATCAAAAAAGATGCTGGGGAAGGTGGCTGGAAAGATGTGACTGCCAGTTGACCGATGACCTGGACCAGGAACTCCAAGGCTCCCTATCCTTTCTCTTGTTTCTGGAATATATGTTCCATGTGCCTTTACCACTTCCAAAGGCTGCTCCAAGGACCAGCTTTGAGATAGTGTTGTGTTGAGAACACCTACACAGTATATGTGGCTGAACTCAGTTAAGACCGCTCTATAAATTTCTAATATTTGGCAGGCAGGTGCAGGGATTCATTTTGCCACTGCCCAAGAGACAAACCTTGTATGTAAGTTCACTTTGCTTACTAAAAAGCAAAGGGAAAACAAAACAAAAGAGCCCATCACACACCAACCTGGAGTGCCTCTTTCTTCAGTCTCTTATTGCCTTCTTTGTATGGGGACAGTTTCAGATGACATGAGTGAAATTCCAAGAGGGCTGTGAACCAATAACTGGTAACCAGCCAGAAGATCAAGGATATGGGCTTTAGGACTGAGGCATCCACAGGGGAAATCCTGAGTTGGCCATCTACCTCTATGTGAGGAAGAATGACCCATGTCAGATGCCGTGGGACACCATGTGGGAATGGGGGTAACCCCAAAGTGCCAGCCAATCTAACACACATGGAAGAACTGCACATAGCACACAGTGGCCAAGAAGGGAAACAAATGATTGCTGCAGGAGGCTGGCTTCTGTGGGCAGTTTGGCCAGTGACCAATGCCCAGCTAGAAGGTGAAGCTCACGTCAGAAGCTTAGAAGAGCTGAGGTTAGACCAGGGCACATGGTTCTCCATCTTCTGCTAGCTTCAGGGCTGGTACACAAAGTGGGAGAATAGGATAGTAAGTTAGAGACCTTAGCATGCTCTTTTGTAAAGGAGAAGGAGACTTTCCATGGATTAAGGTCTGGGCACTTGCGACAAAGTCTATGATTAGGAGGCTGAGGAGGTGGAATCTTGGAGAAAGTGATAAAAAATGAAGAGAAGGACGTTTTGGTGACTGACAAGAAAAGAGGCAAGATGCCCCATGTCTTGTGGACCCTGATACAAGAGAAAATTTCAAGTAGATATTACCCTAAAACTCCTAGGAGAAAACTTGCATTCTTTCTCTAGCCCTAGAAGTTGTAAATCTTATAATATCTTTGAAATGTAAACACCTCAGGAGATAGCCAAAACATTGCTCACAGAGCTGAAAGAAAAAAGAGGCCAGAGGGAGGCTTTTAAAAGTACAGACTATGGTAAAAGTTCCCTTGTCAGATGCACTGTAACGAACTCCCATCAGATCCCTAATCATGGCCATTTTTAAGTCTTGTCAATTATAGTTATTGTTGTACTCTAATGTTGTGGCAAAAAGAGTTCCTGCATAAGTACTTCTTCTTCAAGAGAGTTATGAAAAAGACTTTGACAAGGTTTCAGATAACTAAGATGAATTTGCCTTCACGTGGGAAAGATAATAATAAACTTTTCAAATCCTCCTTCAACACTACCTGCATAGTTCCACAGTATGTCATGGAATGGTGGCCTGTGACGTGTCCCTGTACCCCGTCCCCACATCAGTAAAATGGGCCCATTACATTGATGATATAATGTTAACACGTAAAGACTTTCCTCTATTGTACTATACCCTGCAAGCTTTGCTGGAACATCTACAGGGCAGAGGAAGAGCAGTGAAGAATTCAAGGCCCAAGTATCACCATAAGGTTTTAGGGAGTTGTCTGGTTGGGTAAGACTCATGTTGTCTCAAAAGCTGTGGCTAATAAGGCATAGGTTTATCCATTCCCTAAGAATGTGAAAGAGGTGCAAGTCTTTTTAGAGATTTTGGGGTCTTGAAGGACTTTTATTCCCCACCTGGCACAGGACCTCCATTCCTTATATCACTTGATAAAGAAAGGAAATATATGAGACTGGGGGTCAGAGCAATAAGCTACCTTTGAGAAGGAAAAACACTAGTGAAGCAGCTGAAAGATCTGGGCATCTCCTATACAGGGTGACCATTTGAGTTATATGTGTTTGTGACTTCAGAAGATATGTGTCAGATACTATGGCAGAGATGACAGAGAATGACCCCAGGATTTTGGTCCCCACTCTGAAACCTGATATGCTACCATACAACAAAAGCTTCTAGCAATGTATACAGTGCTCCTCTAGAGGCTCTCATATAAAAGCCAGTGCAGAAGCCAGTGGGCTGAACTCAGAACTGTCTAGCTGGCGATTACTCATGAGCCCTGGCCATTAACCCTTTGACTTTGGACCATTCTAAAAAAAAGTAACCCTATGACTTAGACAACGGGAAGTCAAAGGACAGGTGATCATAAATAAGCCCTTGTGGAGGCAAGATATGTGGAAGGACAGTTGGGTCCATCTGCAGGAGTCCAAAGCAACCCTCAATGTTTATAATGCCCCAGTTCATAAGATACTGGCACTCTCTGGCAATCAGGAACCTGATGCCCTAGTTTGGGTACCAGTGCTAGTTACTGACATTTCAGTAGTTATAGGAGATTGGACACAGACAAAGAGGTGCCACCACAGTGCCTATGTAAGATGGCATATTGCTGAGGATGCCAGATTGCTCTTGAAGCATAGTGACTTGGTTAATACTCTAACAGAATGGCTTGTATGTTCTGAACAGCACTCAAGGCAAGTGCCAAGAGAATCCAGGGCCATGCACTGGAGTTCCCAACCAGTGAAGGATTGGCAAATTTATTATGTTAACCTCCTCACTCTGAGCAAGGGTTCTAAATATGCCTTGGTTTGTATGGACACTGCAAATGGCCTAACCCAAGCTTTCCTTGTTGTCTTGCAAACAAAGCTACAACTATTAGGGGATTACAGAAGCTGAGTACTAGGTATGGATTCCCTCGTCAAATACATAATGATCGGGTATCACATTTCACATATATATCACATGAAATACAAGGCTGACAGCAAAAAAGAAAAAGAGAAAAGAAGAAGAAATTAAATTAATGTTCCCCTCTCCTCTATAAGCCACAACAGGGTTGGTAGGAAAAAAATGGAATATTAAAGCAGCAGATTAAATTATTCACAGGTAAAATCCCCTTGGCTAGTTGTACTAAAGTACTGTCCCAGGCTTTCATACATTTGAATGGTCAACTAGTAGGGCCTGTTGCCCAAATACCAGATTGGGAGCCCCTGCTGAGGCACCCAATACCATCAAGGAATAGAAGCTGTGGGAAACAGCTATTGCCATTACTCTCGCTGTGGATCAACATGCTATGCTGCTGAGAACACCAAGCCCCATCACCCAGGAGAAAGAAATTTTCTACTGGAATTTACAAGGGGATGTCCCACCAAGATGTGTGAGGATTACTTCACACTCCCTGGGTAAAGGGGAATGCACAGTCTCCCCTGGGATCCCATTGTTCCGCTACAAGCTGAACTTGTTAAAATATACTACACATGGAACATGCACCATTGAACAAGGGGAAAATGGGAGTCATGATCTGGCATAACCCACCTCCAGTCATCTCAAGCCTGATGGTGCTGCCTACCCTGGCCAACATATATGGTATATATGACCAGGTCAAGTTTCCGAAGCTGCCAACCTCCCTCTCATCAAGGCCAGATGGGAACATTCTGTTGTCATTGGGACAATCATTTGACTGCCCTCTTTTTTTTTTTTTTAACTTTCATTAGCCTGAGAGATGTTATAGCATATATCTTTTATATATGCTACTTATTCATTAGTAAATAAATTCAGCAAGCCTTAAATGACAGCCAACAAACCCTGTCCTTACTGAACAATGAAATGACTCTAATGAGAAAAATTGTCCTCCAAAATAAGATGGCCTTAGACATGATCACTGCCTCACAAAGAAGCACCTGTGCCATTATCAGAACAGAATGTATTGTGTTCATACCTGATGAGTCTGCTAATATACCACCTTTATAAAATCACATGAGGACACAAGTGAATGCCATGAGTGATCTGATCCCAAGCCCAGGGGATTTAATAAATCAATGGTTTGGGTCCTGAGGATCTTGGTGGAAAAACTTGTTACTGATTAGGAGGATTAGCAGCTTAATCTGTATTTCTCTTACATGTACCTGTGTTGTGACTGTGGCATCACCTGCAACGTAGCCAGATGACTACCAACAGAGCCACCTCCATACTAATGGACTGGCTTGCTGACTGCTGAGAACCCACTGTGGAAGAGGGGGGCCTATGAGATTGTAAGAGTTGGTCACAAGGGGGTGGAGTGTTGAGAAAGGTCATCAAAAAGATGTGACCACCAGTTGATTAATGAGCTGCACCAGGGTCACTCACTGGAGGGTCCTCATCTCTTCCTTGTCCTTGGAATGAGGGTACCATTTACCTTTCCTCTCCCAGAAGCTACTTCACAAACACAACCTTGAGATAATGATGTGGTGTTGAGAACATCTGCATGGTATACATAATTGAACCCAGTTAAATCCTCTTTCTAAACTTTTAAGATTTGGTGAGAGGGCATGGGGATCCATTTGTCTTGCTGTCACCTAAGACAATCCTTATGTATATGTTCCTTCTCTTTATTAAAACTACCACCTACCAACCTAGAGTGACCTGCTTCTTCCTTTGGTCTCTCCCCACTCTCTGTGCATGGGAGCCAATTTCAGTCAGCTTGCATCAGGAAGTTCCCAAGAGCATTGCAAACCAGCAGAAGGGAGAACAATATGTGCCTACAAGTGGGAATCAACATGACACATTTAAAAACTTGAAGGAACTGTGTATGTTGGAGTAGAGAGAGAGGTGGAGTAGCAAAACATGAGGTTGGAAATATTCTTGGGAACCAATTACTGAGAACCTGGTAAACATGTTAAGAATTTTTACTTTTCGTTTTATCTATAAAGCAATGACATATGGACTAAACTGAAGAGAGTGGGATTTCTAGTAAATAAACAGATTTAGCTGTGATATGAAAAATGGAAAAGCAAGAGACATAACTGAAGACAGAAAGCTGTTAAGAAACTGCATCAGAGGCTCATCCTTCCTTTTAGGGACTTTTAATGAGTTTCTAAGTTCATAGGAGGGAAGAGTGTCACCCATGATAAATACAAAAGTAAATGTAATCAAGAAAAAAGAAAGTGAATCAGAGATCTGAGAGCTATAAGCAAACAAGAAAGGAAAGGCTGTGTTGAGAGCAGGTGACAATATCAGAGCTCTAGAGACTAATTTTGAACCATTAACAAGATGAAGAATCTGAACCTCAGCTTTTAGTTTTAAGCCTGGGACCTGGAACTAAAAGGGGCCCTGGTCCATATCAGTCATTTGCATCCAGGTAGAGCAATCTCTCCAGAATCAACTATTCCCATCTGAGCCTTCATGATTTCCACAGTTTAAAATCAACTATAATTCTAGGTCAAATACAAATAGTTAGGCTATACGAATCACAATAAACAGAGAATATAACAAATTTATACTTGCAAGGACAAAAGATATTAGAATTATCAAATACAGTTTATAAAATATTTATGGATGAAGTATTTAAGGAATAAAGATAGGAATAAAAATGAGGAAGCAACAGGAGATTTTTAAAAATGATTAAGTTCATATTGAGAAAAATGCATTTTGAAAAATAGAAAATGAGTAAAACAGTACATTACACACAGTTACGGGGAAAAAAGGAAGATGATGAATCTAAATAATATAATTAGGATACAATAAAGAAACAACAAAATGGGATCTTAGGAAGAGACAAAGAGGACAGAATGGGAAGAAGTAAGATCCAACGGAGAGTCTGGAGACTCCCAGTTGTCTGGAGAAGGAGAAAATAAAAGAGAATGGAGCAGAGATTATATTTATACTTTAAAAGTAATGTCTGAAAATGTTCTAGAAATGAGAAATATAAGAATCCTCACATACAGGGAGAAGGAGAGTAGACATACTTAAGGAAAAGCAGAAAGATTCTTCTACCAAGGATACTTAGATGGTAGCTAATTGAACATGAGGAAAAGGAAGAGGAAAAGGAAAGAAGGGAAGAAGAAAGAGGAAGGAAGGAAGGAAAGAAAGAAAAGAAAGGAAGAAAGAAAGAAAGGAAGGAAGAGAAAGAAAGAAAAGAAAAAAAGAAAAGAAAAGAAAAGAACAAACTGCATTTTGGGAGCTTACTTTCTAGTGAGGAGAGATAGTAAATAAATAAACATAATAAAAATATAAATTAAACAGTTCAAATAAAACACATTATCTTTACAAAATAATAATGTCAAATTTATGAGGTTAAGATGAATCTGAAATACTCTATCAATATATTACAACATATATCAGGAAGGAATTCAACAAGATTCAGTTTTCTAAGTCTCTCGCATTTTTCAGAGGATGAGATTGATGTGTAATTTTTATATCCATTAGGTATACATGATAAGATATCAAGTTTAACTGTAAAAAGATTAAGTACAAAGATGCCAAACCAGCAAAGAGAAAACCAGAGTAAGAAACTAGAAGTGTATAAAAAACAAACTATAGTTGAGGTCCAAGTGAAAAAATAATTAATGTAATCCAAGATAGTGATAGCCAGGATGGGGAAAACTGAAAAAATCCTCCAAATATTGGAGCAAAGGAATGATAGGTAGGTAGAGTGAGGGACTGCCATGTGAAGAGGATTGGGGAAGGAAGAGTTAAGAGGAAAACCCAGGTTTCTGTCCTGATGTTTGAGGAGGATGGTGGTGCCATTTAAGATGAAATAAGCAGTTGAAAGAGAAAGGCAGGGATATTCACTTTGTTTTATATATTCCACTTTCACCGTCAAGGAAACATTTACATAAATTGCATACATTAAACGTGCAAACAGTGTGTCTGAAACTCACAGAAAAATATAGAGGCATGAGTTATGGATTTGACATCTCAGTTCATGGTGTGGTATGCACTTCTTTCTCTAATCCCCCCAACTGCCTCAATTTTCTTCTGTACTCTTATCTTCTTTACTTTCTTATTTTCTTGCCTTTTCCTGTTTATTCTTTCCATCTCCACTCAATTGCTTTCCTTAATATCGCCTCAGCAAAGTAGAAGTTATAAGGTTAAAATGGGTTGAAATGTTCATTATTAAGTTTGGTATATTTGTAGAAATGCAAACCTTTTTTATATCTAGGGAAAAAAAGACATTTAACTGGATATCTTTAGATATAGTAATGGTACATCTAACAAATAATCCTAAAATTTTTTATATATGCAAGCAAATATGTATGCATAAAAAAGTTCATGTTAGATATGCTTGGCATAGCTAAATTTTTAAAAAATATAACATGGTTAAAGTATTGGTTAAACACTTCAGCACATTTGTGCAGGGGAATACTGTATCTCCTTTAAAAAACTGAGAAGCTAATTTAGGATTTCAGATTTTATTAGTCAAGTATCTGTCACCAATCATGCTAAGTCAGCAAAAAATGAAAATAAAATCTTAAACCTACTCATTGAAAATGTATCTTTTTTTTAATACTTAGAGACAGTTTTTTTGGCTTTGGTAATCTTGATGGGCTTCTACTGAATCTATCCCTTGTTTTTTATAAAATAAAGCTCTGATAAAATAGTATGCTTTAAAATACAATCTTGCCAAATTCTAGTGAAGACCAAAATATATTCAAAATTTATCAAATTGAACATCGGAAGATTTTCTATTATCCTATGCTTTGTATTTATTTGGCCTTTAGGGTTCAATCAACTGTAAGAAACTACATATTCATGAACACACCTTGAATAAACTAATGGAAATTATAAACTGTTTACAGTTTTGTAAATGTATTGTTAGTTCATTTAATTATATTTAGTTCACCATTTCCAATAAAGTCATCATCCTGGCTTTCTCCGATTTTATTATTAAAGTGGAAGAGAAGCAGTGTTGATATATTTCCTATGGCTTTCAACTTAACATGGTTTCATATCAGAAGGTACCAAAAACATTATTTTATGACTTAAGGAATACATTATTATTCAAGAGCTTCTTAAAATTTGCCTTTTATTTGTATGTTTTATATATTTTATACTCTGCAAATACAAACAAGCATGAACACCAAAAACACAGTTGATACTTTACCTTTTTGTATTATATACAAATATTATAGGATTAGTAACTGTGTGATCAAGACAAAAGGTATTCAGGGGCGCCTGGGTGGCTCAGTGGGTTAAAGCCTCTGCCTTCGGCTCAGGTCATGATCCCAGGGACCTGGGATCAAGCCCCACATCGGGCTCTCTGCTCAGCAGGGAGCCTGTTTCCTGCCCTCCCTCTCTCTGTCTGCCTCTCTGCCTGCTTGTGATCTCTGTCAAATAAATAAATAAAATCTTAAAAAAAACAAAAGACAAAAGGTATTCAATATCACTTCCTCTTTAATTTTAAGATTTTTATTTATTTGACAGACAGAGATCACAAGTAGGCAAGCAGGCTCCCTGCCAAGCAGAGAGCCGGATGCGGGGCTCCAATCCCAGGACCCTAGGATCACGACCTGAGCCAAAGGCAGAGTCTTAACCCACTGAGCCACCCAGGCACCCCTCAGCCCCTCTTTACTACTTGAAATGTATCCCCGCCCCCTTTTGTCCCACTTCTCACAAATCCTCTCAGAGAGGAGAACTAGAAAACAGAGTTCCCAAAGGTCTTCCTGATGACAGACAAAAGAATAGCTAGAGCTCAGGAGTCTTACATGAGTGGCTCAGACAAGTGGTATAAGTTAGTGGAGGACTGAAGGATTTCCTATATCCAGATCACCTGGCCTTGTCTGTTGTCTAAGAGGCAGTCAGCTGGGCACTGGATCTTCCATTCCATTGTCAGAAAGAAAGCTTCTCCCTGCAGAGAAGAGACACATACCTCAAACCTAAGGGGCCCAGATCACTGGAAAGGGCTAGGAGTTGTCATCTTGAGGAAGAAAAAGGCATGGGAATATAAACTTTGTCTTCACTTTGTCCAAGTCTTGTAAAAGTCAACCAAAAAACATGTGGTGGTGCACTTGTCTCAGAGGAAGGTGAGAAATTTACCTATAGCAGAAAACCAAATTAAACTTTGAAACACCTGGGTCTTAACAGAGCTAGGAAGGGCAGAAAGTGAAAAGTCCTACCGCCAAAAAGCTGAAGCTACTGGGCAGCTGAATCACAATCACAATGAATTTGTTCAGAAAATCGTGCATAAATCATACTTCTTCACCATGATGCTCCCAATTCTCTGCTCTCTTCCTTAGCCTTTATTTCCAGGTAATAAAATTCAATGACGTTCTAGTAGGGACTCTATTGTAATTTTTGGAAGCGATTTAATATCTCTTTATGCCAAAATATAAGTAATAATCTTAGCATTTAGTTAGAAAAAAATCAAAAGAGAGGGTGATATTTTAGAACGAAATCGTGGTTTCAATTCCACCATAAATATTTTTAACATTATTCCCCTGGCCTGGAATGCTTCCCTGTTCTGTTGTCAGATCCTCTTGTAAGGTCTCCCTGATGCCCTTACTGGAATTTAGTTTCTCATCTCTTTCCCACTCCTTTACTAGCTCTCATCATAATGGGATTTTACAAGTCTGTCTCTCCACTTGACTGCAAGGCCTATTAGGGCAATGACTGTGTTTTATAAAACATATAAAACATTTTCTCCCAGCATCCAGAGCATTCCTGGAACACAATAAGTAAGTATTGGTTGAATGATTCTTGCTATTATGTTGTTTTGCCTATTTTTTTCTTACTGTATTTTATATAGATTTGAATTTGCTAATTAAAAAAATGCTTGATTAGGCTTCATAAACTCTAATTTTCTCCCTAATTTGGTATTTTCTCATCTTCGGTAGCTAATTAGAAATATGGCTACTTTAATTTTGCATGGTACAGGAGAAAATAATGTTGTTTTCACCAAATTAGTAAAGAGAGTGTGAGATTTGAAGTCGATAGGAACAATTACTTACTGAAGGAAGATTCTCAAACATATAGTTAGCAGTTAGATGACTATTGAAGGTTATGTTTTGGAAGAAAAGGGGTGGGTAAAACCTAGAGTTAATATATATTTGAGTACATGCAGAGGGTATAGGAAAAAAGTATGTGATCATTGTGGCAGAAAATCCCAATTACATAAACGATGGGAATCAGATGTTTTCTGCTCCCTATACTCCCCTCCCACAAACTCTGCCTCTCATGCCCAAGTTAAGAGTTCAGGATCAGCATAATGGTATCGCCCCTGGGATCTTTAACGATATACACTGGAGGCAGGACTTACTAGCTGTGAGTGTTCCTAAACATAGATTTCCATTCTTTATCACCCAAAACTTCTGAATTCTTCCCTGAATTCTTTCACTGGTTCTCAGTGACAGTTAAAAGTGAATATGAGGGATATGAGAAACTGTACAGCTGAGCCTTGGGAAGGCAGTCATCATCAGAGCAAGAGTGGTGGTTGAAGATCTGCTGTTGCAGAGATTAACTTCCATTTACAGGGATACTACTGTGAAGGCTTTAAGTCTTTATCAAAGCAGCCATGTCTATAACCACCCTCTGTCGCATTTCTCCAAACTCTCTTTACTCCTTCTTTCTTCCTTTCCAGCTAGGGATTGCAGATTACATATATTTAGTACTTAAATAAGGCAATTCTACCACCAAAACATTGACATTTATGTAAAGAATTCACATGGCTACCCTCCTGCCTGAGCTGGGAGTATAGACTGTGGTAATATTAAGTAAGACTAAAGATGATGACCTAACTCCTAGGAAAGCTATCCATTTGATAAATATTTACATAAGGTTATTTGCTTCATTCATTAATAATTAATTTTTCAAAATGATCCTGCCAGGTTTGTTTCTATCTTCTTTTAACTTGCTGTCTCCTAGGTCTAAAGATGATCAGGGTTGGTGATTTTTCACCTTCTGCCTCACTTGATTGAAGTAATTCTTATGCATAATTTGCACGGCTACCTGCTTGATTGCTCTATTTACAACAAGTATACTGTTTTTGTGCTTATATTTAACTTGAGTCTTGAGGCTGCTATGACTATAGCTTCAATTTATGAAAAGTAACATTCACTATTTGTGGAGAATTTATAATATACATGACTTTACATAGGGAATTTTCTTTATGTCATTTTTCCCCTCCAAATAACAAGATGGTGTTCTCAACTTCTTGCATATTGCTGGAGTAGCTTTTGGTATCTTTGCTTGTGTGTGTGCGTTTAACTCTATGAATGCTAGTCAACCTCAGAATAATATGGCATGATTGAGAAGATTCAAATTACATAGATATATATATAATTCCTTTCAAAATTCTTTTTCCCCCAAAGGCATCATAGTTACTTTTAGAAATCTAATAACTCTAGACCTTTAACAAGGGACAATGAAAATTTGAAGAATATCTAGAGCATTTGCTTCCATGATTTGAAGCCTCCTCCACCCTCCAAAAAGGGTCTTAAGCTATACAGTAATACACACACACACACACACACACACACACACACATTGTTTAGAATAAAATGTAGGTGGTTTTTTATTTGAACTAGTATTCCTAGTATTAATACTTTAATTTTTCCCTATCACCAGTTATGGACTCTAAATTTTAACAATATTATGGACTCTTTAAATTATAAAAGTTGTGCATCTCTCAGTGGAAAACATACAGAAAATACCAAAAAGTATAAGGGAAACAAAATTTACATTTCTAAGAGGCTATAGTTGTGAATTTTTTACATGTTTTCCCAATGATTTTTCTATATGTGTGAATATTTATAAACCCATATATATAACACAAAGATAACACTATATAAATAATTTTGCATTTTGCATTAGTGTTCTCAATAATGCAGATACAGTTTTACAGGGTGGTCATCTAAGAAGATCCTCTCATCTTTTCTCATAATCAGCAGCTTTGGGCAATAACAGCACATCTCAAGGAGTAAGGTTAAAATAGGGAGCCCACAAAAGAGTACTGGGAAGTAACAGAAAGGGGGCAAGTATGTCCTGGGCTCTGAGGAACAAAGAAAAGGAAGAAAGTGACTAAAGGAAGTACATGGATATTTAGGTGACCTCTTTTTCTAACACAAAAAGGAAATCCCCTCACATAGGTCCTAGAGAGTTATACCCATTTAGAAAATTAGTCTATGGAAGATTCTCCAGTCATTTTTTTCAGGCAGAAAATGGGAATGGTGTTGGAAGATTTTCAGGTACACAAACAATAAATTATATTTTTGATAGCATAGATAGCATAGAAGGCCTTGATTAAGATCTATAGTCAATTAGAAGGCAAAAGTAAGAGTATGATTAATCCTGGTATCTAGATTTTTATAATGATTAGTGCAATGTTAGTAATTTTGTCACAAATGAATAAAGCTGAGCTCATCAGAAGTTTCATTCTTCCACAAGCTATGGATCATGAGAGAAAAGCAAGAGAAGTGTGAACTGAAGTAATGAGAGATAACTATTAGCAGAACAGGAGCCTCAGGAGAACTGGGGAAGACAGTCTGAGCAAAAGAATGTACTCCTCCATACTTAGGGAAGAAGGTAATTGTGAACTACCAAACACTTAACAGAAAAAGCTGATGCCAAAATTAATCTCAATCACACGATCACTTGTTTTTCTGGGTGCAGGAAGAGGAATTCAAGTCACATAGCCCATTACTCTTCCCCACAGATTTGCCACCTTTGTGGGTGTTTTATTCCCCATGGAGCATTCAGGAAAGAGTGGCAGGGCACGTTCCTCTCTTTCCAAAGTTTCGAAATCTGCCATTATGGACATTTAAATAAAGTATCTTTAGGGAGATAATAGCCAGACAAAATCATCAAAATGAATTTTAGCTGTAGAATTACCATTGACATATGTATGACAAATCTTACTGAAATTTTCAAACAAGTTATCTTTAATACGAGTATCTTACTATGACCCTGTTTTACCATTTCAAAAACACAGTTTTGCTGAACTGTATGTGCATGTTTATATAGTTGTAGATCTTAAACCTCATATTTATTATTTGCATCCTAACTTAAAGAGCTTAATCGATTATCTTAGTGCAGTAGTAAAGTTGGTAAGCATTTAATAAATAGTGTTAAATTAACCTACTTAGCATTTTACAATGGCCATGGTAATGACAATGATGACAGTGACAACAATAATGATTTCTATTCACAAGGCTTCCACGCATTGAACTAGTAGTGACTGGTATTGTAAGAAGTATAACATGAACCAATTACTTTATGTAATTCCTCTAACAATATGATTCTGAAAGCACTATAAATAAGACTTGGAGATGCGAAGCATTATAAAGTGGATTTTTTTTTTTTTTAGATTTTTATTTATTTATTTGACAGAAAGAGATCACAAGTAGACAGAGAGGCAGGCAGAGAGAGAGAGAGAGGGAAGCAGGCTCCCTGCCGAGCAGAGAGCCCGATGATGCGAAGCATTATATAAGCTACAGTAGAGTCAGGCTATTAATTATGGTGTTTAGAAAGACTCTTGTCCTCAACTACTATATGTTATTTCCATCACAGTTTTGTTTTTCAGCTACAAAGTATTATGTATACTTTGGTGCTACTCATTATTTTTGAGCTGGTAAGGAGTCAACAGTTTATATCTTGTTTCCAGAGACACCAAGGGTTTCAAAAATGATTACTGCAGACCCAGGCCCAAACACAGTTTTCTGTAGGCTGTGGGTGGACAATTCTGAACCTATCTCCTCCAAGCAACCAAACAACTGGCTTTCAGCATTGGGAAACCAAGAGTACTAAAATAAAGGTTTATGATATTTTCTAATTTATTTTTAGTGTTTTATAATTTTTTTAAAAAGTTGGATTAAAAAAAAAAAGATTTATTTATTTATTTGACACGCAGAGAGAGATCACAAGTAGCCAGAGAGACAGGCAGAGAGAGTGGGGGGACGCAGACTCCCTGCTGAGCGGAGAGCTCAATTCGGGCTGGATCCCAGGACCCTGAGATCATGACCCGAGCTGAAGGCAGAAGCTTAACCCACTCAGCCACCCAAGTGCCCCCTGTTAGAATATTTTTAAAGAGATCACCTTAAGAAATCTCTCTCAACCAATTTTCTGGATCTACAAAGCTGAAAGTTGAGGACAAGGCTTCTTCATACAATTACATAAAGGATTTGGCAGAGATACCTGGTCACACTCTCTTAGCTGTATTCTCTGGATCAGAGGCAGCATTAGTTGGGAGGAAGAGGACATGTTTCCCTTGGCACTAGATATTGTCTGCACTCCTGGATACCTTCATAGAGACAGCTTCTTTCCTAATACAAAGGCAATGCATTTAGCTCACAATGGGTTTGGTTGTGGGTATCTAACATGAATTAATCACAGCAAAACCTGCAGAAATGCAGGGACGCCAACAGAACAGTATACAGACTGCAGAGTCTCCATGCTCAGAGTTTTTAGAGGAAAATTTCAAGAGACAAAAAATTTTAAAAATACTTGGCATCTTTTGCTCCATTGCTTTAAAATTGTTGTACTTAAGTACCCCTCAGAAAAGCCCAGTTAAGTGCTAGCCATCAGAATGAATAAAGAGTTTGCAAGTTTGAGGCAGCACAATCTCAAAGTAAGGTAAGTTTTGTCTGTAAGCAAAACTACAAAGGACTTACTAAAACCTCTGGAAAGCTTCAGGTAAAAAAGTTACAAAGCAGCCCAGCAAATGTCCAGGCTTATGGAAGTTAATGAAAATAACATAGATGTAATTTAAATAAGAGCTCTATTTGGGCTCTGGTTACATACTTTAAAATGTTATTGGAGAATGTCTGCTTCAGAAATGGAGTGGATAGACAACACACATGAAACAATGTTTCAGACATTAGATAATAGGAAGGGAAACAAAGGAGGTAAGCCCACAACTTCCCCAGCTTATTGTGTTGCAGCAATTGTCTGGCCACAATGAACAGAGGGAGATCCCAACAGACATTAGCAGTTTTGTTGAGCTGAGGACATTGAAAGTTACAGAAGCCAAAGCAACTAAATTTTGGGAGACAGCATATCAGAAAGGGGGCTACAGAAGTAGAGTTCTGGAGATCTTAAGTAGGGCTCCCCCTAATCTCTGCCTAAATAATAGTCAGTGCCTGTATGAAAGGAACTATGTAAGGCTGTGCACTAGCAACAGTTTAAGCTTTCATTATCTCAAGATAAAAGACCTTGTAGTATACAGAGCACTGGGAAGAGTCCCTAGAAGGATATCACCTTAGAAGTGAGATTAAATTAGACCTAGACTAAAGGATACTCTAGTCCCACTTTTAAAAAGTTTAATAATAGCTTTGAAAGAAGAAAACTGAGTCTAAGTATCATTAATCTAAGTAATTCAACTGTATGCCAGACAAAGTCAACCATAGGTAAGGAGAATCTGGCAAAATCCATAAAACACATGTAAAATTCACAATGTCTGCAATCCAATAAAAAGTTGTCGAGAAAAAGGATAAACAGAATAAAACACAATGAACAGAAACAGACCCCATATGACAGAAATGACCTTAAAATAACTATTATAAATATGCTACATATATTCAAGAAAAGGGTATAAAATATGAAAATGATATAGTACCAAAATGAGATTCTATGAAAAATGAGAAAGATAGTAGATGGCATAGCAACAAATTAGATTAACAGAAGAAAAGATCAGTGAAGTTGAAAATATATTAATATAAACCATCAAAAATAAAACCCAGAGAGTAAAGGACTGAAATAACATCAGTGAATGGTAAAACAATATAAAACATCTAGTATTTTGGAGTTCATAAGGGAAAGAAACAGAAAAGAACATTTGGAGAAATAATAGTTAAAACTTACATAATGTCATAGAAGCTACAAATCCACAAAACAAAGCAGCTCAAGTAAACACCCTAAATAAAGACAGTAAGGTACACTATAATCAAATTGAAAAAACCAAATGGCACAAAAGAAATATCATTAAAACAGCCGGGGTTGGCGGGTAAGACAAATTATGTACAGAGAGACAAAAATTCAAATTATAGCCAATTTATCAGAAACTTTGTAAGATTAAAAAAAAAAAAAGAACCTATATCAATGTGTTTAAATATTGTAAAAACCAAACCCAAGCAAACAAACAAAAAAGCTTGCCACCATAAACTACTATACCCAGCACCCACACCTTTTTAAGAGAAAGGCAAAATAAAAACTCTGAAAATCAGTAGCAGAATTTATTTTCATTCGACCTGCACTCCTAGACATACTAAAATTTGTTCTTTAGGCAGAAATTGAATGACATCAGATGGAAATACAGATCTCCTCACAAAAATGAATAGCCATGCAAATGCCTAGTATTTCCGTGAATGAAATAGACTTAGTTTCTCATTTTTAATCTTTAAAAAATAGTTGACTGTTCAAAGCAAAAAATAACGTGGTATGAAGGGAAGGAGCTAACAACTGCCAGGGAAAGTAGATTTGACCTCTATATGAACAGTAAGTAAAAACCATGCCTTGTTACAAACATTCCAGATGAGATATAGAACAAAAGGACATAAGCCAAAACAGAAGAGACCTGGAAAGGTCAACCATATTAAAGGGTAGACTTGATGTGATATTACATTGTCACTTTCCAGTCTGCATTTATTTCCTCCTCATTATCATACTAGGTTCGATGTGTAAGAGATGACACAGATAACATCACTTTGGTTTCAAAGTGTGGAATAGTAATCATGGAATTAATTTTTAAAAACTGAGTCATGACTTATAAAGTTCACAAAGATCTAGGTCTCTGGTTTAGTACTGATCACTGAGCCATATATTAAAAGAGCTAACTCATTTTTTACAAAAAGAGACCGAAATTTTATACCAGCATAAGAATAGGATATACCTTTAGAGGTAAGAAGCAAGATGTCCAGTCACTAAGCATATTTTCTATTTCCAAAACTAACAAAGGAGGAAAAAAATCTTCAACACATAGGGAGAAATTAAAATAACCAGTTGGATAATTCAAACTGTGATTAACTGAGAGGCTTATATCCTTAGAAGCATAAGAAACTGCATTAAACTCCTATAGATATTACCCTGAACTTGTAATTACATCGGCTCATTTTTACTTTCTTTGGGGATCATCACAGCATGAAAGAAAGAAGGAGGGGAGTAGGAAATATCGTATTCATTACATTATTCAGAATGGCTGGCCATACGGTAAACAAGCTGATGATCAGAAAGCTGTTTAGGTAAGAACTTTTCTCATTTATAATTATGTGGTCTCAATCTTATGAAAGTGGATTGACAGACTCAGGCATCAAGAGTATTTGGGAAAGCAAAAGTCCTCTTAATAAAATGAAAAAAATAAAAACAAAAGCAGAAAACTGTTATGCTCAGGATTTTAGCCCTTGACTTTACATTTCTGTTTCACTATGAAAACAACCTTGGAGCTAATCATATCAAAATCTTCTAAGACTCCCTACCATCAAAGGTATTTACATAAAATAATAACAATATAAAACACTAAAGCTGTATTTCAGGCCCAAACAATATGCAATTTTAATCTTCCTGGCTTTAAAAATAAATCTCAAAAAAGGTCAGACACATGGTTTTCAATATACTTTCCATTGCCTTATTTTAGAAAAAAACAAAGAGCAAAATAATGCCATACTCTGAGGAAATAAAGATTCCTGTATTTAAATTCCCACACTCTAAATAAAATAGAAATTTTATTTAGTGATCAAATGGTAGGATATAAAGATAAAAACTTAGCTCAAATTCTAACAAATTTAATTATCTTTGTTAACCTCAGTAACCTTCTCCTACAGATTAGAGTTAATTTTGTTTGCATGTAGGTAAGTGAAATACAGAGAAGTGACGTAGTTTCCCTAGAGAAACCCAGTAAGTCGTAAGCATAGTCATCAGTTAATCGGTGGTTATTATTATGCATGTGTATCTATACTATATAAGAATCTATATACATATATATTCGACTATATAAAATAACATTATATGAGTATATACATGAATATGTATCTATGAATATAGGTACATATTTATATAGGGGATATATACATATAAATGCATATACACACATACGTGTGTGTGTGTGTGTGTGTGTGTGTGTAGTGTAACCTAGATAATTATGATGTAATTAATCACAATTATTAAAACTGGGAGGGGTGCCTAGGTGGCTCAGTGGGTTAAAGCCTCTGCCTTTGGCTCAGGTCATGATCCCAAGGGTCCTGGGATCCAGCCCCACACTGGGCTCCCTGTTCCCGGGGAGCCGGCTTCTTCCTCTCTCTCTCTGCCGACCTCTCTGCCTACTTGTGATATCTGTCTATCAAATAAATAAATAAATAAATAATCTTAAAAAAAAAAAAACCACAAAAACTGGGAAGGCTGGAATAAAACAGCACAGCATCTCAACTAATTTTTTAATCACAACCACAAGAGAAAATGCATCATTTAAGTTATACGATATAGATGTGAAATCCCTAGTGCTATAAACGACACAAATCCAAGAGGTATACAGTGCTGGCCATGTACTTGGAATACAGCACTGGGTATTTGAATACAGAATATAAAGTCAATAAACAAAAGCCAAATGTATTTCCATATATTATTAGGAAACAAATGGAAAGTAAAATTCAGGGGAAAAAAAACCTTTTCTATTTATAATAGAAAACCTTAAGACATTTAAGATAAAAACCTTAAGACCTTTAAGAATAACTCTAACCAAGCCTATCTAATATCTCTGCACTGAAAACTATGACACTTTACTAAGATAAATTAATGAAAATTAGACAAAATGAAAGATATCCTAGTCTATGAGGTAGAGACAAATACTCTGACAACTATCTCCAAAGAAAACTGTAGATTCGATGCAATGTCATATATAGTAAAAATAGAAATTTATAAGCTATTCCTAGAACACAAATGGAATTACAAAAATCCTCTAAGAGACAAAATAATTTTGAAAAAGAAATAATAAATTGGAAGATAAATAGTACCAGAATTTAAGGTTTGCTATAAAGCCCAAGACAATATGGGACTGACATAAGGATAAACAAAGATATCAAGAAACAGAGTGTTGGGGCGCCTGGGTGGCTCAGTGGGTTAAAGCCTCTGCCTTCAGCTCAGGTCATGATCCCGGGGTCCTGGGATGGAGCCCCGCATCGCATCGGGCAGTCTGCTCAGCGGGGAGCCTGCTTCCTCCTCTCTCTGCCTGCTTCTCTGCCTACTTGTGATCTCCATCTGTCAAATAAATAAATAAATAAATAAAATTAAAAAAAAAAAAAGAAGAAACAGAGTGTCAATTCCCGTACTCCAAAGGAAATGGAGAATATTTTCAACAAATTATGCTGGATATCAATATTTTTTAAAAAAGAACCTTGATATTTACCTCACACCACAAAGAAAAATTAACTTACATGAATCATGCCCTAAAATAAAAGCTAAAGCTATAAAGTGTCTAGAAGAAAACAGTAGAAAAATCTCTGTGGCATGGTAATAGACAAATATTTCTTTGTTCACAAAAAAAAAATACAGTAAACTTAAAAGAAAAAAATGAAAGAAGATTTCATGAAAAGCAAATTTTTTTTTTTTTACTAAAAGACACTGCTAAGAAGTATAAATAGATAAGTTACATATTGTGAGAAGATATTTGCAAACATATGTAACAAAAGACATATCTAAAGCATATAAATAATTCCTGAAACTTTTAAAACAAACACACACTCCACAAGGACGACCTTAGGGTGGCCTATAAGCACATGAAAAAGTGCAAAGCAGTCACGCCTGGGTGGCTCAGTGGGTTGGGCCACTGCCTTCGGCTCGGGTCATGATCTCAGGGTCCTGGGATCGAGTACCACATCGGGCTCTCTGCTCAGCGGCGAGCCTGCTTCCCTCTCTCTCTCTGCCTGCCTCTCTGCCTACTTGTGATCTCCGTCTATCAAATAAATAAATAAAATCTTTAAAAAAAAAAAAAAAGAAAATGTAAAGTAAGGGGTGCCTGGGTGGCTCAGTGGGTTAAAGTCTCTGCCTTTGGCTCAGGTCATGATCCCAGGGTCCTAGGATCCAGCCCACATTGGGCTCTCTGCTCCACAGGGAGCCTGCTTCCTCCTCTCTCTCTGCCTGCCTCTCTGCCTACTTGTGATCTTTGTCTGTCAAATAAATAAATAATCTTAAAAAAAAAAGAAAAAAAGAAAGAAAGAAAATGCAAAGTAAGACTACTGGAATGGCTAATGCTAAGATGCTAAGAAACTGTTCATACCAGATATTCATAAATATATGAACAACTACAACCCTCTAGAACATTGAAGTTTGGAGTATAAAATCTTAAAACCACTCTGGAGAGCTGTGTCTCAATTATTTCTAATATTAAACATACAGCTCCTCTAAGACCCAGGAGTTCTCCTAAGGGGGTGAAATTCCTGAAGAGAAATATGCCTAAAGTAATTGCCTAGGAGAAATAAAAATGTATGTCCAAAAATGGCTTATGTAAGACTATTAAAAGCAGCTTTATTCAGTAGTCACAGATTGGAAACAACCTGAATGTCTATCAGCAGGGGATATAAATCCAGGTATACAGGTGTCCCCTGCTTTTTGAAAGTTTGCCGTATGCCACTTTACTTTTACGAAAGACCTACATTAGTACCTGCTTTTGCTAACCGGATGGGATCAAAAGAGGATTTTTGCTTTTATGAAAAACAATGAAAAGCAAAAATAGCATTCAACATTTGTTTTTCAAAGAGCCATTGTAGAAGCTGTATGCACTCCCAGCAGTGAGAGTGCTAAGGCCAAATTCTTCATTCGTTATCTACATTCAGCTTCTCAGTATTAAGCCTCCATAGGTCTGAAACGTGCGAGCATTAGTGCTTTATCTTGGTCTTGTGCATCTATTAGCAAGATGTGTCCTAAGGAATCAGAAGAGCCTAAGAGAGGTTATTTTGGGGGTCTGAAAACGCTGATTTTTTTTTCCATATGAATTAATGGTTATTGCTTCTTCAACTTACACCATTTCAGCTTATGAAAGATTTCATAGAAATGTTTTACTTTTGAATAATGGGAGAAACCTGTATTCAAATGATGATACACCACTTAGCAATAAAAAGGAATTAACTGCTGATATATCCAACAAGATGGTGAAATCTCATAGACACTATACTAAGCTCAAGAAACTGCACACTGTTAAGGTGGCTGGTGAATGAAGCAACAACCAGGACTGAGTTTATTCACTCTCCAAGGGAGGCGAGGGACCCACATCAAGAGAAATATCAGCCATGAGCTTCTGTTGGGCTGGGTCTGTAAGGGTTTTTGTTTGTTTGTTAGTTTGAGTTTTGTTGCTGTTGTTTAAAGGATGTGAGGGGATTGTAGTTAAGCCCCTGGTAGGTGTAGGAAAGTGTCAATTCCTGGGCAGGTAGAGCAAGAGTTGGCAGGTTTCTAGAGGGGCTCTTCTGGGATGTGGGCTGTAATCAGGCTAGAGAAGAATATGCTTTGTAGTTGTGGTCTCTTTTCTGAGAACGTAGGGTTCCATGACTTGGGAAAACAGAGTTAGGGCCAGGCACCTGTGAGTTTTGTCTATAAGCGTGGTTCTGGGTGGGGCTTTGAATAGATTCCTTTCAAACACAAATTAGTACTTACTGTCTGATTCTCTTTATAGGAATTCCTAGAACGGGCAAAACTAAATTTTAGTGAAAACAGAACAGGTGAAAAATTGTTTGTGAAGGGATCAGGGAGAGGTGAGGAAAATGCTCCTTATCTTGATAAAGGTAGAGCTCACCTGGGTGTATATATTTGTCAAAAACTCATATAATTCAACACTTAAGTTTTCTGTACTGTAGGGCCCAGGGAAGGCCATCCCTAAATGTACCACAACGGCATACTGATTATTATTTTGAACTGAAGCTCCTTGGGAAATGACTGGTACAAAGACACTCAGACCATACTTTGTCCCCCTGAAAAAAAGGAAACAAATCTCTCATATGAGAAATGCCCTCCCAGTCCGAAGAAACAAAAGACATCCTTATCACCAGATACAGGAACTTTCAAGACGAGAAAGCTATAGGAATAAACCTTGTTACCTTTTTACAAATATGCCGCCTCAGCCCAAATTCCACTTATTATTTACTAATTAAAGTTCCCAAACACGTTTTCCTTGTCCTATAAATTCTTCATAAGTCTATCACCTCTTAAAAATATACAGAAACTGTCTGTCTTAGTCATTTCTTTGGGATCTCAACTTCATTATTAAGCCTTTTTGCACTCGAAATAAAATCCTGTTTTTTCTCTTATCAATCTTGTCTCAGGTAAATGGAATTCTTAGCTCAGCAGAAGAACTTGAGGGTAGAGAATGGATTCTCCGTCCCCAACAGTACTTTAATAATTCGTATAAATTTGTCTCAAAAAAGAACTGTGAATAGAAGAAAGGAAGAGTAAAATAAAAATTCTAAAAATATCAAAATGTAAATAAGTTAATACATATTTGTGGATGGAAGGTGCCTAAACATTATCTCCACCATCATCCTTAAATAACTGCTAAGGAAACTATCATTAACAGATATGCATCTTTCCAAGGCCCTATTTTTTTTCCTTCAACTTTCTATTCAAATGCACAAAAATAATTTATGAAATGACAGGACTCTTTCAGCTCTTATCTTTTACCTAAGGCAGGAAGAGGCTGGCCTGAGATGTACCGCGCATCAGAGGCGGCTCGGAGGACGGCCGAGTCAGCAGTGAGGGGCAGGTGCTGCTGTGTAGACCACTCTGTGAAGAGAAAGCCAGATCTTCTGGGTCTTGGAAGAAACCGCTTTTCCTAGATGACACCTGATCTCGCGAGATCTTGAGATGTCACGCTCTTTTACTTTTTTAAATGGCTTATTATTTTAAATAGCTGAGAACTACTGCATAACATAAATATCCCAGCATTTATTTGATAGTCTTTTCCTAGGTGCTTAAGTTGCCTTTAATATTCATTTTGCATAAACAATTCACATTAACCATTTTGCACAAATTCTTAACAGTGTGCTATTAAGTCATCCGTATCCATATTTAAATTGTGATGCCTTTTGCTTATTGTCCACCAGTGTTCATAACTACCAAAAGAATTTAAAGGAGTCATTTTTCATGGAGTCATCATATTTAGTATTTTGAGTGCAATCTATGTACTTATCAGTGGGGAAAAAAAAGAGATTAAGACTCTAAGAAAAGATACCTGCGATGGGTGGGAAGGAGCACTTATTTTAAACTCCTTCCTACTCTCTTATTACATATACTTTGGTGAGAGAGAGAAAATAAAAAACAGCTCGGCCCTTACAAAATAATTGCCTGAGTTTCAACACTTAGAAGGGTCCCTTTTTTAAAAGATGTGAGAAGATTCATTCTTTGAAAAATTATGTCACCAGTTCTCTTAAGTATATATTCTGCTTATTCTGTGTTATACATTTCATAATTCTTCCCAACTCTGCCAACAAACTGCCTCTGATACCAGTAATTACGCATTAAAAAAAAAAAAGATTGTAGTCAATTGCTAGTGGTTGGAAACCATTTGTATTTATAACATATCTTCCTATATTCCCATATAACCAGTTATTTATTAGGGAGGTATGAATGGTGACTTCTTCAGCTGGTTTGTTCATTTTAATTATGTATAAATAATTTAGCTTGCAGGCTTCCAAACAGACACAGCCGGTCCTCCTTTTCTGTGTATTCAATTTTCATATTAGCCAAATCTGTACTTTGCACTGATACTCTTAAAATTCATTTTGTGTTTAAAATATAGTTTTATGTTTGTTTGTTTGTTTGTTTTAGTTCATTAGCTAAGGAAAGACTTCAAAATATTACATTTCCTATATTTCATACAGTGCCTCCCATAATGATTTTCTCCCAGATTACTTCATTTCATGTGACATGTCTCCCCACCCCCGACCACTACAACCAGCCCTATGGACTTCCCCAAGATTCTCTGGCACTATGATATGTGGATTTCTAATCTTACCTCTCTGAACCCTCTATTTCACCTTTATTGTGTATAGCCATTACTCAAGTTCCAAGAGATCTGTACTTTTCCCCCCTATATAATCTTTCCCTTAAGGGGAACGTATTTACGACTTCAAAATATCAGTTTCCTGGGGAGTATTTCAAATATTTATTTTCCATGATTTCCCATTTTAAAATGTAGCAGAGGACATCCAGCTCGCTGCAGGTAATTCCTTTTCAATATCCTACTCTGTCACCTCCAAAAAACTCACTCAAATTTGAATACAACACACTCTTAAACCAACTTCACTTCTTTCCTTTTTTGTTTTCTCTGAATAGCATAACATTTCACATTCTATAATATCCTCTGCACCTTTCATTTTTTCATTTCACTTTTTCTGCCATCACTGTGCCATAGCAGAATCTGTAATCAAATGTACTGTCTCATCTCTAAGTATACACCTTTACCAATTTTATCCACACTACATAAGCTGATTCCCCATCTGTTCTTTCCCAAACGAAATCCCGTTGTGGACAACCTTGCTTCGCCTACACATTCTCCATGAAAGCCTTCCATGACAATGCTAATTCACACTGATCCCTTCCTTCTCTCAACTCTGTCATTGTTTGCACAATAGATAGGTCTTTCATGACTTACTACATCATCTGGCTCTTACAGCCATTGAAGCATGTCAGTGCAGTTTTTCACAATCAAAATTCAGTTCATTTATTTTCAAAGCTGTTTTGACTGTCTGCCTCTTTAAGTTGAAGCCAAGGAGGCTATGAGCACCTTGCTCATTTTCAGTATGTTGATACTATCAACCTCTCAGGCCAGTGATCCTAAACCCTAGAAAGAAGTATTTGATGTTGTTTTTACCCACCATCTTCCAAAAAGCGGAACTATCAATGCTGCTTTCATTGGAATAATTTGCCTGCTTGAACTTAGTTTTTAAATGACAATTTTTAAAAACACTCTTGAAAGACTGAATACGCAAATGGACATTGATCAGATGCCATATATGACAATAGAACTCTGACCTAAAGCTTTTGCAGCAACCATAGCCTCCGCAGCAATTGGCTGAAAACACACAAGAGTTTTTCAGTGACTGCCAACTTTCCTACTTCTTTTTGCCCCCGTTTTTGAATCAGGAGGAAGCAAAGAAAGCCAAACATTCTCCTAGTCCATCATGTAGGATGCATCGCATCTAGTTAGCCCACCTGCAGCTTTCCCATGCCCATATCCTCCAATCAGAGCACACCTGAAGCCTTTCATGCCCCTGGACTATAAAGCTTTTCCACCTCACTGCCTGCTGTGGAGTCTGCCAAACGGAAGTCATGGTGACTGACTCCCTTGATATAGTAAGCTTAGAATAAATAGCTTCCGTTTGTTCTCATTTGGGTGGTCTTTATTTATTTCTACACTCTAAAATAATTTGTTTTGACCTTGATTCAAGCATAATTGAAATCACTTGCAAGTAATGGCATCTTCATGTCTATGTGCCTCATATAGAGAAAGTTTGAATCATTGAAGTTATCAGTGTTTATCTGTTGCTAGTGATATGTGCTGGCTTTGGGATGCTGCTTTCTGTCTCTTGATCACACTGTGTGTAGAGCAACCATTATCATGGATGTAACCATATTTGCAGGTCATGAGTATTATATACTGAAAAATCATTAAGCCTGAATGCAGTACTTTAGAATAGGAAGAGGATAAAAGACACAGCTGCCCAGATCATTACCTGGAAGTGTAACAACATCATCTCATTATCAGTCCCTGTCTTTAAAAGTTTCCTAAATTTTCCAGGTGCCAAGGCTGGAAACACACACTTTTTCCCTCTAACTGTTCAATTCTGAAATCACAGAACCACTCCAGGCCTGGGGAAAGCTGCAATCAATACCCTTTTTAATCTGCACTTTCAGTGAACACAATTTAGCAAGGGTACACAAGTAAAGCATTTTCTGATCCGAAAACAATAGGAACACAGAGCTATAATGCTGTATCTATGTCTCCGCTGATATCCTGAAAGAGCAATTTAATTTTGCAGCCAGCCATGTGTAATTCGAGTGTGACACATTAACAAATGGATGGCTGGTCCATCTTCCTGGCTTCCTGTCAGGACCTGGCTCTCTAGATGCCTTTGGGCATGTCAGTGGGAGCTTCAGCCCATTCAAAGCTGCATCTGAAAGAATTAGGGGACATAAATGTGAACTGATGAGGACAGCGGCTATGAGGCAGGAAAATTAATAGTCTCATAGAAAACAATATGCAATGTAGTAACAAATCAGGGGAAATTGACATTTTACTTAGTTCCTCAGAACTATTTTAAATATAATATAGAGAATTTAAATTATTGTTGGGTTTATTGAACCTATTTAACATCTGTCAGAATTTAAAAATAAGTAAATCAAATGGAATGCTAAACTGTAATTGGATTTCTATTATATGTCTTCTGTATAACACTGGGCTGCCCTGGGAATATTAGACCTGATGTAATTAACCTGAGCTTGTCCTAAATGCCTTCCAGAGAGAAGCTGGAGGGAGAGTGGAGAAATGTCTCAGTAAGGTTGATTAGGATATACTCCGGCATACAATCTCTCCTCAAAGTAAAAATCCATTTTAACCACGATTCCAAGCAGGATATGACTCTTCATGCCACAAACCAGTTCTCTCCCAGCCTCACCCTGACTACTTGCAAAAGCAACAATTCAGCAGGCATTTCTTGAGTTGAAAAGGAGAAAAGAGAGATGAGAACCCAGACTACAACAGAACCTACCCTTGGTTGTGCTGGCCAAGGGTTATCGCTCGGGTGATCTATTTTTATTAGAATCACATGTTTATAATCTACCTGTTTTTTTTAATAATGTGTATAATAAACGCAGTGCACTTTTATTTTTATAGGTTACTGGCCTATTATTTCTAACAAACTTTCAAAATAGTTTTTAGTTATTTTAGGAATAGCTCTTCAGATATTGTTAGATACAGATGTGGAAAGCAGCTACAACTTAACTGCACTTTATTAATTGTAAGATTTGCTGAAGAGAATTAAGTGAAACCAAAGTTTTTATAAAGTTGTGCTCTGAAGAAATTTTCCTCCCCTTGAATATGCTGTCACTGACAACTGGATCGGGCACTAAATTTGTATTGTCAACATCCTGTTTTACTTATCATTGAATTTTTGGGGCATAGGGTAGTTTCTGACATAAGACAGACTCCCAGAAAAGATTTGATTAATGAAATTCATAAAAAGCAATATAAAATAACGGAATATATGAACTTTAGCAAAAAAATATTTTATAAAAATTACATTTGAAAGTGTCTAACCTACAGCAGTTACTTAAAATGGTAAATGAATGCAGAAGTGGATTAACTTTTATCATATATGTATAGTACGTATATGTACTATAGTACTATATATATGCACATACTATATGTATATATATGTACATACTATATGTACACTACTATATACTATATATATACTATATACTATATAGTACTATATAGTACATATATATACTATATATATAGTACACATATATAGTACTATATATATACATATATACTATATAGTACATATAGTATGTACATATATATACATATATACGTATATATATGTATACATGTATATGTACATATATATACATACATATACGTATATATGTATATATATACATACTATATGTACTATATAGTATATATATACTATATAGTATATATATGTGTATATATATGTACATACTATACGTACTATAGTATAGTACGTATAGTATGAACATTTGTAAAAAAAAAAAAAGTGAAGTAGATTCAGTTTCAAAATTTTGATGACATAAAACAACCATATACTTGGCACTACTATTTAAGGGCTTTTGAATGAAGAGTCTTCTAAGAACATCAAACAAATTAGTCCTCTGACAGCTAAACTAAACTTTTAGTCAATTTTAGTTAGCAAAGTAGGCCTTAGCTAGAAGTACCAACCTCAAACAACTTTTTTGTTTGTTTGTGTTTTGTTTGATTTGGTTTGGTTTTTCGCTAAATTAAGCTGCCAAAGTAGAGGCCCAAGCCAATTATTAAAAAAAATTAACTGGAAAAATAAATATCATCTGAGGAATTTTTAAGATGCAGATTTCCAGGGAACTTTCCAAGTTGGTTCTGCTTTAGTGGGTCCAGATGAGGCCAAGAAGCTGAGTCACTTAACAAATCTCTGGTGATTTTGATGTAGATATCTATGACTTCAGTCAGAAACACTGATCCAAGCAAATTTAAGTTATATTTATTAGAATAAAACTGCAGCCTAGAAAATTATATTAAAATGTCTGCAGAGGAAGTAAAATGAGACAGCAACAAAAGATAGCATAGCCTGGTGGTAAAGGGGGAAAAGATACAAAAAATGGATGTGCTCAGAAGATTATCTTATGGAGATACAGTAGTCCAAACTAGGTGTAGGAATTAGACAAGCTTGGTCTTTAGTGTCTTTGGCCCCGTTGTCAAAAACTATCCAAATGAAAGGACTTTCCTTCAATTACCTAATTGCAATGTTGTCTGCTTTTCTTTTTTGGGGGGATCAAACCTTTTTCAAAATAATAAATTGACTTTATGTTTAATTATTATTAACATTAATTAACATTAATTATGTTTATACTGACCTTGACTACATGATGATGATGGCTTTAATTCTCACTATAAAAGAACAAATAAATCGGCATTCTGGAATCTTGATTTTATGCATGTGTGATTACTCAAAGCCTGAATGCTCCTGGACCTTAGTATGCTTTGCATACACACACACACACACACACACACACACACACACATATACATGCATATGTATGTATATATGCATATGTATAAAATAGCTTCAAAATTACAGAATCGCCATGTGAAGAATAGTAAAAACTCAGAACCTCCTCTTTCATATTCAGAGATCTTCTTGGCCATTGAACCACTCCTATTATTATTGCTGCTTCATGACATGAAGCTTAAGGAGCTGCCTTTTTTTTCCCTCCTTGGACAGGGAACTTTTCCTTCATTCTCTGTAAAGGATTTGAGATAATGTTATAAAATATAAATCAGATTTAAAAACATCTCAAAATGTAAAAAACAAGGAATGGGTTAACACATAACCAATTTCACAATAAATTATGACTACTTGTTTTCCTCTTTCAATGCTCCTCAGTTTTAATGTTCATTTGAATCACTTGTGTATCTTCTATTATGCAGATTTAGAATGATGAAGGCTCAGGGCCTGAATGTCTACATTTAGAAGAAGACATTATTACATCTTGAACCTCAATTCTGAGTAGAAAGGGTGCAGGATAACTTCTCTCTTTTTCTCTCCTTTTTATTTCTTATCTCTGTATCTGTTTTCTTCCCTTCACATACTACTCAGAGAGAATTAGAAGTTATCTCCCCTGCTTCTCTACGTACTGGCTTCTAAGCTTTCTGTCCTCACCACATTTTTTTTTCCTTCTGATAATTTGCTACGTAGGGAAATATGGCCTTAGCCATGCAACAGTCCAATGATATTAAAATTAATTATAATAAGCTTAGTATCCATACAAGAAAGATAAACACACAAAAGCAGTGGCAGTGTTCTCGTTTACAAGCACTGAAAAGTCTGGGTATTTGGGACTTCTGGCCACATGCTGCTCTCTGAGCTTACTTTTTCTTTCTATTCCTCATTTTTAGTAAATTCCTGTTTAAAGTCTTTTAACTAAAGTATGACTTGATGAGGTTTAACTCCAGCTATCATTTACTGTATATCAAATATGTAGGGGGTACTTGTTGAAAGTTTATAAGTATGAAAAAACAATGTGCTTCACAGTTACCAAGGTAATTGAACAAAAATCATTTCCAAGCTAAATAATTTTACTTCGTGCTTTTGTATTTCTGAGAAATTTTAAGTTATTTCAGATTATTTATAGAAAAACTGGAAAAGAGATTGTTTCTGCAGTTAGAATGTCAAAACCTTAATTCATATAAGCTGCATTAAAAAGTCCATTTGGTTCTGGGGTAGGTCACAAAGCCAAGAACACACTTCTACCTTCACCACTTCTTAACCTCAAATGGCAGGTCAAAGATTGACCCACAGGAAATGAAGAAAGACAGACAGAGATAGAATAATTCAAGACAGGCTCTTCAGTAAGTGATAAAAAAATGGGAGTCTGAATCCAGTCAACATTTCAGTGTATTAATTGCTTTGTTTCCTTGTCAAGAGGCTCCAAAGCTTGAAAAATGATTTGATGAAACCTCCCCTTGAGCATGGATAGACACACTTTCATAAAAATATGGATTCATGGGTATTGAAGATTATTATTATCTAATTGAATTTTCATGCTGTTTGTAATACAAAGCTTTGAAAGAACTTTTAAAGGGGGAGAATTCAGAGAAAACTGCCAGAATATTCTTCTGAAAAAATACTGCCCCCTACTGCAGCTTCCTGGAACAAACTTCCAATGGAAGAGACACTAGGTCTAAGGGCAGCCCATTCAAGGGTCTCTTTCACATGAGTATACATTTTAGTTCTTGTTTAATTGTTCCTGACAGGGAAGGTGGGAGCAGGAAAGCCACACAAGCTCATTGTGCTATTGAAAACCTTGTCTGGGACTCTGATCCAGGACCTCAGGCAGAGGTTACCAGGGGTTACCTGGAGAAGACTCAAAATGCTATACACGCTTGGCCAGGTCTACTGTTTCATCATTTTAAAGCAAAAACTTTGAACCTTTGTCAGAAAACTATGAACTTGTGGTTAAATATCTCGGAGAAGGGGACTGAAGAAATAAACACAGGTCTTTTTTTTTCTTTTCTTTTAATGGATGAAATGCACTAGCACATGATTTTAGTAATTGCTACTTGTCTCTTGGGAGTGTTGTGAAAGAATAGGTGAAGGATATGGGGCTCTTCCTCTTCCTATAAAATAAGCAAGGTCAGATCCACTGGCCTGTAGAAAGGATCAACTTTTTCCTTTTGCATTTTTATGGGAAAGTTTAAAAGGCCCTCTCTCTCATCAGTTAATATATTTTCACAAACTTATGAAGTGCCGGGCATTTTAATAGATTCTTGAAAAAGAACAAAACAGTATATTCATCTTGATCAGAATCAATGAAAGGGAGAAGCAAATAAGTAGAAAAGCAGATTTTATTTTTAGAAGATTTCATTGGAGGAATAGCAAGGATTTAGGGCAGAATAAGAAAAAGAATGTAATTTTAGGGTGTTTTTTTTTTTTTTTTTTTTTTTTTTTTTTTAGTTTCTAAAATTGATCTACTAGTTTCAATAGACGGTCATTCCATGTTGAGTATCTCAGGAAAAACTGGGGACAGCTGGACTGAGTAAATTAACCTTTCAATGGTATGTGCATACACACACACACATAGATTCTTACTTGGTATTGATGATAGTGATAAAGATGATAGTAACTATTTTTATCAAGTGCTCAATATCAGTAAGACATAAAATATTTTGGGAGACTATGTGATTGAATTATTAATAAGGACAACAACCCTATCCTCATTTTATAAATAAGAAAACTAAAAACATAAAAATAAAAACAAAACAAAACAAAAAAGCTGAGACCAGAGAGATTAGAAAGTGGTGTTGAAAAGCCAGCTGTCATTTGCTCCAAAATTAGTAGTTGATAGGGGTGCCTGGGTGGCTCAGTGGGTTAAAGCCTCTGCCTTTGGCTCAGGTCATGGTCTCAGGGTCCTGGGATAGAGCCCTGCACCGGGCTCTCTGCTTAGCAGGGAGCCTGCTTCCTCCTCTCTCTCTCTGCCTGCCTCTCTGCCTACTTGTGATCTCTGTCTGTCAAATCAATAAATAAAATCTTTAAAAAAAATTAGTAGTTGATAAAATTATATATAATTATTTCATTATTTTCTCTTTTTTTCCCCCTCCCACTGTCCAGTACTACCTACTAGTCACCTTGGGTGTTACCTTTTTTACTGAATGCATCTCCATCTTCTCTTTTTCTAATTTCACTTGCATAGCTATACAAATGACACCATAGATCTGTTATCATTCAAGACAGGAATTCTATTTGCTAAAATTGTAATAAGTTCTTATAATATTGAAATGTGTAAATAAATACACTGATGTGGGCTGGGTAAATTTAAAAAAATCAAACATGTCAAGCAGAGAGAGTCAAGTATCATATGGTTTCACTTATTTGTGGAGCATCACAAATGACATGGAGGACATTGGGAGATGGAGAGGAGAAGGAAGTTGAGGGAAATTGGAAGGGGAGGCGAACCATAAGAGACTATGGACTCTGAAAAACAACCTGAGGGTTTTGAAGGGGCGGGGGTGGGAGGTTGGGGGAACCAGGTGGTCGGTAATAGGGAGGGCACGTATTGCATGGAGCACTGGGTGTTGTGCAAAAACAATGAATACTGTTATGCTGAAAATAAATAAATAAATAAATAAATAAATTTTTAAAAATAAATAAAATAAAAAAATCAAACATGTAAATGACAAACTAATTTATTAATGTTTTCAGAATTTCTATATTTGACAGGATCTAGTAACACATGTAGTCTGTAAAACCCCGGCTACTCATGCATGTTTCTATTGTGTTACATGTCTGGTCCAGATTATAGATGATCACTAGGTATTTAATGACATGAGACAATTTATGCTTAGGATTTTCAAGAGAGAAATTCAGCATCAGGCAGTTGGATAACCTTTAACACACCTTTAAACCTTGAGCTACTCCAATTAGAAAATTCACTATTTAAAACATCATCTTATTCCCATTATTTTATTTGATTTTTCATTTTTATTTACTAAGAACTCGGTCTCCACAGATATGTCTTATAAAGCACATGCCATATATTGTTTTGAAGTTCAAGAAAATTTTTAATATGTCACATTGAAAAACCAAGAATGACTGTTTTTTGTTTTTCTCTTTTCTTCTAGGATTCAGTTCACAACTATTTATTTATCATTTAAATGCATTCAACTGAAAAACGAACATTTTCTGGCTGAATATAGGAACCATCAAAGATAAAGATGGGCTGCTGTTTTTAGAGCCTGCTAACATAGGGTCTAGATTTATCTACCTTGAAAGACATGCTATTTGTCAAAAACTTGTTTAGCATGGAAAATCCTCTTGGCCAGTATTAGTCAAGTTCAGTCATTTTTGTTCCCTATATTCGATGTCAGAAAGAGGAAAGTAGAGAATCCTCAGTAATTCAAGCACACTATTCTTTTATTTGAATGACAGCTTTAATGACTTCTCATTAAAATACAATTTTATAGACATTTTACATCAATTTGGATTAAATATCTTTTTGATAATTAAGATATCATGAATGTTTATGTGTATATGTGTTTGTGTATGATTTGGTGGGTAAAGAATCCTCAAATCTCTCTCACATTGTTTAAATAGCTTGGGAAATTCCATTCTCTCCATCAAGCTTCTCCAATTGATAAGACCATTTTCTACAGCACTGCCATATCAGTTGGACATTGCCCTGGACTCTTCCCTATAATCTGTGGAATCTGTGTTCTTACTTTGCTTCCCATACACAAAAAAAATGCAGTTATTCATTTTTTTCTGACTTAGTTGGTTATTCATGTATTTCTTATTTATTTATATGTGACAGTAATTTATTGTCTTTAGGATCCTTGGTTTTAGAGAAGTCTTCACTCAGTATAATTAAATGGTTTCAGAATCATCTCTTAATCTGGTCCAGATTTTACAGACTAAGGCAGCTTTGCTTCACAGTTGGTGGTTTAGTCAGTGAGCAGTTTTCCAGCAATTCTGGAGTTGAATTTGTCTGTCCTTGTTTCATTCTTTTATTGTTTCTTGGTACAAGGAAAGAAGAAGAAGGGTTTTGTAATTGTAAGAATTAAATGCCTTTGTTCTTCCTCTGAGCTTGAGGTCTTCTAAACCTTCATGTAGCCCATTTTATTTATCTTTAGCCCATTTTAATTCACTTGCATATACATGTTACAGTTTTTTGGTCCAGAGCTTTCAGAAAAACAGGAATAGTGTACACATTCTATATCTATATGGAAGTAAACAGTATGTTATCACCTAACTTTGATCATATGATTTATGTTGTCCCTTTGGAAAGAAGAATATGGTCAAAATATAAGACTTTCAGGTTTTTAACTTCTCAAATAGGAAATGAATATAAGGAGCTAAAAAAAGGGGGATGATTTGTTTGACACAAAAGACAGAAACCTCAAGGATTTTTCATATATAGTCTGTGTCAGCAAAGAGAGGAGTAACTCTTACTGCCCATGAAAACATGTTCTAGTGAAGAGAGCGAACCCAATGTTCTAGAATTCTTTAAAGAGAAACCGCCACATAATTGTAACTCAGGAATGTCCTTATGGATACTTGTTTTGTGTGTGTGTACCCTGGTCATTTAATGAGATGAGTTTGGTTTAAGAAGTTCCATTCAGAGTCTGGAGAACTTTGGGTCAGCTAGGTTATTTTTGAGTTGTCCCCCGCCCACCAAAAAAAAAAAAAAGGACTGAAATCATTAATAAAGACCCTCCTGAATTTTGCCAAAACATTATGATAACTTTCTTGGCTGCTTTGGACATTATTAGTAAGTGACATGTTTCATATGTAAAACTTACACCTTTGCTGCCAGGAAATGATGATGAAGAGCAATTTAGAAGTCCTATCTCCTTCATAATGCTTTAAAATTGGAGGCTAAGACCTTCATCACATTTTTCCCCCCAACAGGTTTCTTTTATAGCACTGAAGACTCTAAGGGAAATGGAGCTTAAAAACAAAACAAACAAAAAAACAAAAAAAAACTATTTCCAGCCTCCTTAGAGGTACAAATCCACAAATTCCTGGGGGTTTTGATCAGTCTTAGGGTATGCCAATGTACTTAAACATCCTTATCTATTTTACTTCAAGGAAAATGAAGAAGTCTCTGTATATTTCTGAGTTGACAAGTACTCTGTCATGGGCATGGTCCTGGACCAAAAAAAGAGTGATATCAACTCCATCTCCAAAAGGTTATTTGTGTTAGTTAGTTTTCAAAATGTTTGAAACAAGATTTGAATAGGAAGCCCAAAGTTTGAAATGTTGACAGTTGAGATGTATTTGATGTGCTCATGAAGGTATGGTGAGGTTCTTTCTCCTCTCTCCAATCCCAGGTTAGCCCTGGGACAATGTCCACAAAGTTACTTCATCAGAGTCCTAGAACTCCATCTGCTATTTTAAGCTTACTGCCTATTTAGCTGAAACACTGCCTTACTATTTCTGATTTTAGGGCAGTATAATGTGTTGAATGGCACACTCCTCCCACTCCCCAAAAATGCCCACATCTTAAACCAGGGACTCATGAATCTGACTTTATTTGGAAGAAGTATCTTTGCAGAAGTAGTTAAGGATCTCAAAGATGAGATCTTTCCAAATTACCCAAGTGAAACCTTAAATCTAATAATAAGTATCTTTATCAGAGACATACAGAGGAAAAACATACATAGAGAAGAGAAGGCCATGTGAAGATGGAGACAGAGGCTGGAGATAAGCAGCTATAAGCCAAGAAATGCTTGGATTCACCAGAAGCTAGAAGATGCAAGAAAAGATCCCCCCTGGAGCCTTTAGAGATAGGAGTGCAACCCTATCAACTCCTTAATTTCAGACTTCTGGACTCCAGAACTGTGAGCGCATAAATTTCTGCTATTAGACATCCAGTTTGTTATAGCAACCACAGGAAACTAATACAGGTAGCTAAATTTCTTTCTCTAAGTTGATTTACCAAAGGTTATCAGAATAGTATTTTTACTCATTGCTGCATTGACTAGTGAATGCAAAAACAGAACAAAATCAGTCTTTCACGGTTATTACTGGAGACAGTATTTAACATGTTATGGAGCACTAAGGCTGGGGAGATTTATATATTCACTACTCATTCAATAATATTTGAGAATGTACTAAAGCATTCTTAAAGGGACATGATAAATAAACATACGAGGTTTATGCTCTTGTGAAATTTACATTCTAGGGCTGACACTAAATAGAAGTTTTTTTCAAAATAACATATTTGAATTTTAAAACAGATTTTGAAAAATCTTTTGACAGTTGACAGATATCATTAATATGTAGTAGAGAAAATACTTTCTAAATTAATATAATGACACCACATGATCCTTTTCTTAGATGTAAAGGACTTTTGAAGGTCAAATCAAACTAATGTGTGCTTCTGTTTCTCAAAATGCTCCATGTGTGAGAAGTTGCATTATGTACTCCATTATTTTCTAATAAATTACCATATCTTCAAAAAACCAAATGGGAAAAAAAAAAGAATAAAAAGCAGCTGACAATTAAATGCTAGAATAGATGAAAATAAATATTTAATGGTGTGACTAAGTATAAGGGCATGGGGTTATTAGAAAAATATTGGGTTAAGAGTTTTTCAGGGGGTATTTTAAGCTTTCATTTCCTTTTTGTTCATGCCAAGCAACCTCAGGCAATTGAGACTCGAGAGATTTCGTGGTATGAACTGTTAGGCCATAACTTAGTGAACTAAAACACAGCATATGGCAATTAGTGGCGTGTGGTTTCCTTTAAGCTATTCATTTGGCCAGTGTAACAAGAGCACCTAAATTCCTTCAGCTTATCATAATGTGGTACAATGGAGGGGGTCTAAGGCAAAGATGGGCATTGCAGGAAAGAAGTGTTCCAAAAGGTACAGTTACTTAGATAATGAAGGATGAGGAACAAGAACTAGCTGCACAGAATTTGCCAAAAAATGGAAATTAGACAAAGAAGAGCAAGAGCCAGAAATGATATATAATCCAAAGACATAAAAGTCCTCAGGCATCAGAAGCTCTTCAAAAGTTCTTTCGACCCATTACCCTTTACCATTTCAAATTTTCACTTTGTGAAGTATAAAAGGTATTTCCTGGCTTGTGTTCTTTTGGAGGGGTTAAGTAGCTGTGAATTGTTCTCCTATACTTAAATTCTAGAGGCTTCCTCCTCCTGTGTTTTTAATTGGATCATATGAAAAATATCATACATCAAAAACCAGAAAGACATCTTCAAGGCATTAGGACAGATTCCCCAGTGGAATAAATGCCCAAGAAGAGATCACATCCTGTCATCTTTCACTGAAAAATTATCTCCCTTATGTCATAGTAAATGATATCATAGTATAAAATATACCATTAAATATTTTCCTCTAAAATATCACATTTTCTTCTAAAATTTTTGTAAAGGTTGGGATATATATAAACCCCTTGTTCAGTTATCAACCTAATTCTGATGATTGGATTTCTACTTCAATATTACTGATTAATCATAATAAAACATAAATCACATTTGAATTCTATAAACATGATTGCTTCTGTAACTAAAACTATAGTAGTTATAAAGAAATGGAAGATTAAACTCCAAAAGTTTTCCTTCTTTCTTATTATTAATTCATGGATATTATGGAAAGAAGTTGTTATTTGCTCCTCTATGTGCTAGATACTGTGTTAAGTAATTTACATTCTTACTTCTTTTGCATGGTGACCTTGCTAAGTAGTTATTCTCGTCTTCATTTTATAGGGAAAATCTCTCTTCCATCACCTAAAGCTGAGAGTTGTAGTGATGGACTATGTGCTCAGCATTTCCATATATAGTTATTCAAATCTGCATTTCTTTAATGTAAAATGTTCTGATTTTAAAGTGTTATCATGTAGTTGATTTTTTTTTTTTTTTAAATCACATGTACAAAACAACAACAAAATGTTCCGGAGGTCTGCCTTAAGCACCGAGCTTCTGAAATCATAATCATCCTTCATAAAGAACATTTTATTATTAAAAACTTCTATCACCTACTATACACATCAAAATGAGTCACTATAGAATAGAGAATCATAGGGGCATCCACTCTAATGGAATCATCTTATGACTGAAGAAACTGAATCCCAAGAAGGGAAAGTGAATATGCCAAGATCACATATATAAAGAGCAAGGATGAAACTAGAACATAATTCTCTTCTGAGCCCAATCTTTCTTGCACTTTATCTTTCTTTCCAGCCCATCTTTCTTGCACTCTATTGGGCTGCCTCAAAACCAAACCAGGTATGTACGATGCAACACGTCACTAACAGGTCATTTGGTGACGACTTTTCCTCAACTACAGCTAACCATTATTGCATAAAATCATGTTTTTAAACTAAAAATCTATGCACATACAAAATCCATTCATTTTGCTGCTGTTTTATTTAATAATGGGGAATGTGATACCAACACAATATACAGAAAGTGATGACAACAATAGCTTGATAAAATATTATATACATATATATTGCTTGTAACTTGCTGATTATTTCATAACTTTAGTCAAAGAAATAAAATTACTTACACACCTCAAATGAAATAAACACAGAAAATCATTTATATTTTGTAACACTCACAAAAATTTTGCCTATGGTTCCTGTTTTATTCTATTCTTGGTTTGGGAAGCTGACTTGCATACTAATGATACTATGAATGCAATCCTCTGGTGCCTTCTGGTTCTCATCATTCATTATTGATGCAGTATTTTTGCTGTTTTTCTTTCATTCTCAAAGTTTATGGTCCACAAAGAGCTATCCTTTAAAACCCCATCAATGTAATTGTATTATTACATTTATCTACTCTGAAATGGCTTGGACAGCCTTTAGTCTTTTAGGGCTTTAGAGTTTTATGATATCTGCTTATATTCCTCATTATTTACTGTACATTTATAATCTTTTCCTTTGAATTCAGTTATAAATAAAAATATTCTAGTGTGGACATGAGGGTGATTTACAGTCTCTGGAGAAGATAAACCCCATCTTTTTTTTACTGTATTTTAGTGAAAATGTGTACTGAATTTTTTAAAAGATTTGTTTATTTTAGAGAGAGAATATGAATGTGCCAGGGAGGTTCAGAGGGAGACAGGGTAAATCTGAAGCATATTCCCTGTTGAGCATGAGCTCAATCTCACAACCCTGAGATCATGACCTGAGCTGAAATCAAGAGTCAGACACAAAAAACTGAGCCACCCAGGCACCCTTGTAGTGAATTTTTGAATGAAATATATTCATTTTTTAAAAAAGAAAATAATAAAAAAGTGAACTGAAAAAGGAAAAATATTAAATGGGCTTGTATAATTAAATATCGATATATAATATGCAATGTGTATATATGTATAGATGTGTATGTATGTATGTGTGTATATGTATGTCTATACATACATATACACCAATACATAAGTTTACTTCCTTGGAAGAATGAAAGTCACCTCCCTTCAGTCTTTAACTTTTCAGATTCTAGAGCATTCCAAAGTTAATCATATTTAAATCCAGTTAGTTTGAAACCTTTATAAAGGTAAGACATTGGGAAAAAATTTCCATTATTTGCTCAGTAAAGCAATGTGGTGGTAAAATAAAATACATGATCTCAGGTGACAAATCAGTGGAAAAATAAACCTTCCATATCTGAAGTCCTTTTTGCACTAAGGAGAAATAAAGACAAGCCTTAATTAAATGCCTCCTGTGTGATAAGCCCATTGCTAAGCAGCTTGCCCCTTTCATGCCATGGAACTCTCCCAACATGAACCTCATAAAAACTTAGGGGACAAAGAGCAGTCTACTTGCTAAGACGTAGTGGGGGGATTTGGGTTAGAGAAGTAAAATGGGTCAGCAGATAAAGGCCAGGTGGGGTATTTGACCTCATGCTTGGGATAGACTCTACTCAGCTTTAGGTGCAGAGAAAAGAACATGGTGCTTTAGGTGTGTCCGTCCTTTGGAGAGCCATTGGGATGCCTAGAGACTGAAAAGCCATCAAATTATTTTTATAACAAAAGGGAGCTCATGGTGGATTAACATAAAATAGTGGGAAATAACAGAAGACTAAAGGAAAAAATCAAGTTAAATCATAGTTTTATTTAATTTGACTTCTCTTAGAAAACATTTCAAATTTGTTTTAAGTATAATCCTTTTAAAAACACAGAAATAAATGTGTTTCTAATAGCATATGTATGGCAGGTAGGTTATTATGGGCAGGTGGAGATAGTAAAAACAAATTTAAAAAATTATGCTCTGACAATGTACAGTTTATTTTGATGGTAAAAGACTCAAAAGGAGATCCGAGGGAGCTTGTGGAGTGAGTGTGTGTTTATGTGTGTCTGGTCTATAATGACAATGGTGGGAGCCATAAAGATATGAACACACACAAAAAAATTATAAATAGCAGGGAAGAAATAACCACAGAAGTTTAAAGAATACTCACATGAGTTTAGGATGGGGGTGGGGGGAAGACAGAAAAGCCAACAATGGAATCCGAATCTCAGCTCAAGAAGATGGAGCAGAACGTGCATTCCTTTACTTGTTGCCTTTTCCTGTTTTCTTCATAGATTTAAACACATGTTCATTTATATAACATTTGCTTAGAGTGCTTTCTTTGAGTAAGCTATTATGTATTAAGCATTTGTAAACATTTTATAAAGTAAGCAATTTTACGAGGTGCTATAGATTTTCATAGAATGGGAATAAGTTCTGCCTGATGTTCAGACAGGCAAATTGGCAACTCCACAAAACTCCACGTTTTGTGAGTACAGCCCTTTACTTTCTCTCTTCATATGTAGTATTTACAGACTTATTCACAGAGCAGTTCTGCCAAATTCTGCTCCAGTTACAAATAAAAAACACCTCCTTATCTCCCATGGAAACTTTCTGTAAGTGTTGAATGTCAGAATTTGGCCTGAATTGCACGTCCCATAAATAAGAAGATAATCTAACTAAAATGTTGGCTCAAAAAATCTTCTCACACAGACTTAAAGAATTTATTTTTTCTGCTCAGATTTATGAGATGTCATGCACTGTCCTTCTCCAAATTTTTTTGGATAAAGCCAGGCACAGTTTTTTTTTCTGATGACCTGTCCCTGGGATAAAGGCTTAATCTTTCTGATTTCTGGAGTTGTTCTTTAAAAAGTGGTTCTAAAGAACATGAACATTTAAACTTATTTTGTAAAATTTTATTTTTTTCCTAGTTAAGTAATCTGCTCCTTTTCTTCCTAAGTGCTTATGTGATCTTTTATTTCCTGAAAATTTAAAATTATTAACATACTTATATGTCATTATATCTATATATCTATATCTTTATAATATTCTTATTTCCTCAACACATTCTTATTTCTTGAGTTCATGTTTTCATTCATTCTTCTCTCATTCTACTACAAAATACTTTTAAAATCTACTCATCTATCCCCTCTTCACTTCCAAGTGTCTGTTTCTTTACTTTCTCTAGGATGCCCTTTGAACCTTCCTCAGAGAGGCATTTCCTGATGCTGATGGAGTGTGGGCTCAGGCCAGATCACTGGATTCAAAGTCTTTCTCCACTATTTACTATCTAAGTACCAGTAGACATTTACTTAATTGTTCTCTGCCTCAGTTAAGAAACTGACAATATTAATTACAAAAGTATAATAACACTAATTTTCCCATAGCATTACCATGAGGAAAAATGCACATAAGGCACTTCAAACAGTACCAGGCACAAAGTAGCCAATAAATGTGAATTATTAACACTCCCAGTTATTAATCTGAGTGGCTGGTTGATGTGCAGTTGTTTATTATCAACTCTATGATCCATTAGCCCAAGGGATCTGGAGAACAGCTCATATGTGGACAATCCCAAAAGAATATCATTTCTGCACCATTCTTCCCTGTGTTTGTTGAAACTGCCATGCAAAAAGCCTACCTTATTGGGAAGATTCTTTATTGAATCTTATCACAACTCTACTCCCATGATGTAGTGTGGTGGTCATCTGTGTAAGGTCTACATATAGAATCTTGATGCAATAGGGGAAGAGAAAGAGGTTATTCCTACTTTGGAGAAAGTCCTAACATTCAGGAAAGATGGCTGACATCTTGGGGGACTTGGGTGGTGCAGTCAACTAAGTGTGTCTGACTCTTGGTTTCTGCTCAGGTTATTATCTCAAGGTTGTGAGATTGAACTGTGGGTCGGGCTCTGTGCTCATTGCAGAGTCTGCTTAAGACTCTCTCTCTCTCTCTTCCCCTCCTGTCTCTCAAAATAAACAAATATATAAATAAGTAAATCTTAAAAAAAAAAAAAAAGGATCAGAGGCATCTTGCAGATGCAGGAGGAACCATCAGTGCAAGAAAAAAGTAACACAAATTTCTTGCACCTTCAGATGTCCTGTTGGGATCAAGTGCCCCAAATCTTGGTGACTAATATTTCTTAATAGAAACTTCAAGTGCACTGTCCTCTTTGATCCAACATCAGTTTTTGCCTCTGGCCCAGAAAAAAAATTAGTACAGAAAAGAACATAAATAAAGGACACTCATGAGCAAAAATTTGAAATTTTTCAATGAAATAGGAATTTCAGTGAAATTGAAATATTGAAATAGGCCATTCATTATTAAAAAAAAATATATATATACACACATACATATTCATACTCAGAATATCTATAATATTTCAAAACCTATGGTTTATATATTTTACCTTTTACTAGTTTTACAGAACTAAAATTGCTACATTTTTTTTTCACTTTTAGTCATTTTGCATCTATTCCAGGAAGAAACATTTCCTTTTTCTCTAGGAACTAATTTTTGTTTGTGTGTTTTGGGGTAGACTACGTTGTCAAATGATGTACAATATAGATTTCAAATCAGTTTCTTTTAATCTGTCTTGACTACCCTTTTCCTCCAGTTCAAAGTGCTGTCATGTCTCATGTATACTATTTCAGAAGGCTTCTAGCTCGTGCTCTCATTGTCAATAAGGATGTCAGATTGATCTTTAAACATGAATTCTGATTCTGCCACTCACCTTGCTTATAACCCTTCCCACACTGATCTTGAAAAATTCTCCCAGTATTCCAAAGACAAAGCTCTTTATAAATGTAGAGACTGCACATAGTTTTTTTCCTTTAATGAAAAGTATTTTTTTATTTTTATTCATTTTTTTAGTTTCTTTTCAGTGTTCCAGAATTCATTCTTTATGCACCACACCCAGTGCTCCATGTTTGATCCCTTTGTCTACTATTAATTACCATCTCTTCAGTCAAGATTAGTTTCTGTGACTTACGTTTTTTTCTATCACTTGAACATTTTCTTTATAGACTTATTACAATTTTTAATATTTAACTACCTATATGACCATTTGTTTCATTCTGTCAACCCAAAAAGTCTTAAAGCTCCATGAGGACAAGCTTCTATTCAATTTTGAAAGGGTAGTATTAACATCTGATAGTTTATGACACCAAAATATTCACTGAATGAATAAATTTAAATCTTCTATGATTTTTTTAAAGATTTTATTTATTTATTTGACAGAGAGAGACAAAGTGAGAGAGGAACACAAGCAGGAAGAGTGGGAGAGAGAAAAGCAGGCTTCCCGCAAAACAGGGAGCCTTATGTGGCGCTTGATCCCAGGACCCTGGGGTCATGACCTGAGCTGAAGGCAGACGCTTAACAACTGAGCCACCAGGCGCCCACTTCTATGATTCTTATTTAACTTAAGGGTATTTATAAATTCAGAGTGTTCAGCAGATCATGATAGCTTTTTGTGAGCTTCAAGATTTTTTTTCTCACCTAAACATTGAATTTTGTTATGTGTGAAGTTCCCTATGAGCTTTGAAAGAGGGCCAGAGTAATAAGAAGGAGCATTCTGACATCATAAAAATAATGCAGAGCTTTATTCTTCCTTTATCACATAGTCTTTTTTTTTTCCACATCACAAAAGCATAAAGCTACTTGATTCATGCTTTATGCTTTCTCACGGTAATAAAAATTTGAAAACATCCCATTTTAAGATATTATGTAACTACTGATTTCTTTTTCCCACATTATTGAATATTTGTTTATTTTACTTCCTGTTTCAAAACCAGTTATTGGTAAGTTACCTCCTTACCCAGCTCTAGAGCTATTCTTTCCCAGCATCTAAATATACACAGAAAAGCCGGCATTTGATACCTCCTACCCGCAACAAAATTGTTATAAAATTTGTCTTTGAAATAAAATATACATACAGGAAAATAAAGAGATGGGTATTGTTTTTTACAGTCTTTACACTGAAATAGAGATAAAGTACGAGAAGACCATAAGGCTAATTTATTTAAAATTCTTGATATGCTGGTGATTGAAGACAAAGTCCAATTTGCTAAAAATAAATCCTAAAAATGTCTTATGTTGCTTTAGTAATACATATTCAGAGTACGATTATGTGGTTTCATGTAATTGAGATTTCCAAACACTATTTTTGCACTGTTGGTCATCATTTTGTGCTGTTTGTGTGCTTGTTATCACCACAGTTTTCTGCTGTTTCTTCTGAAGCCATTTGCAAATGACAGACAGTACTGTAGAGGGGTGTTTATTTTCTCTAGTCAGCTCTATTAAATTATGGCACTTATATGGTTGGTTTTCTATGAAATATGTAGTTCTGGCTTATTTTTAATTTGACATCATCTTAACTGTCCATCCCCCTGCTGGGGAATTAGATTAACGATTGTCTGCACTGGTGCCTGGTTCTTCCAAAGTCATTCTGGTACAGAATTACCACAGAGATGTACATGGCCTTGGGCAAGTCATTTAGCTTCTCTGTACTCTTCTTTCTTCGTTTATAAAATGGGGATTAAATGGCCTTTCTCTACCTACCTATCAGGAGTGCTTTAGATGCAATTAGATAATAGACTTGAAAATACGAAGAGAGTCCGTAATAAAGCATGATAATCTAGTCTAAGGAACTCAAGTAGGAAAACATATGTATAGAAGCTTTTAGGGAGATTTATGTGTGTGTGTGGCTAGTTACATTCATAAATCAATTTGCTATCAAAAGAATAAAAATGCTGATGTGAGAGTATAATGAAACCATTTTGTATTTGTTATAAAAATGCTTCATATCCAATCAATATGATTTTTAAAAAGATACATTCTAGTTTATTTTTTTTTAAATATTTTATTTATTTGACAGAGAGAAATCACAACCAGGCAGAGAAGCAGGCAGAGAGAGAGGAGGAAGCAGGCTCCCCGCGGAGCAGAGAGCCCGATGTGGGGTTCGATCCCAGGACCCTGAGATCATGACCTGAGCCGAAGGCAGCAGCTTAACCCACTGAGCTACCCAGGCGCCCCCGATACATTCTAGTTTAAAGTGAGTTTTGTAACTTAAATCTTTAGAGTGGCAAATGATCTATGTCAGAACCAGGCTGGAAACTCTAGGGAAACTTCCATGACTCATGGAGGGACATAATTTTTTTTTTTTTTTTTTTTTTTAATAGAGAGACAGAGTTTTGGTGGAGAAGACCATTAGGTAGTCATTCTCTACAGATAGGGAAGGATCTCATGAAAAGCTTCTGAAACAGAAAATTCAGGAAAAACCTTAAAAGATCAATTCTTGGGGAAACACTGATTGGTAGAAGACAAGCATCAGATTTTCAAACAACAATGCCATACTTGCTTCTGATTTTCATTTCTATTTCTTTTTCTTTTTCTAAGTAATTAGGAAAAGCTTAAGAAAAGCAGAGAAATTCAAAGGACAAATGTGATCTTCGCCAAAGTGATTGGTTTCTTTTTCTAGATGAAGACCAAAGGTTAAAATGAAGCCTATGGGAAAGGACTTTTAAGACAAGAGGAAATCAGAGAGGGAGACAAATCATAAGAGACTCATAATCAAATGTAACAAACTGCGGGTTGATTGAGGGGAGGTGGGTGAGGAAGGGGGTAACTGGTTGATGGACATTAAGAAGGGCATGTGATGTAATGAGCACTGGATATTATATAAGACTGATGAATCACTGACCTCTACCTCTGAAACCAGTAATACATTATATGTTCATTAATTAAATTTAAATAAAAAATAAATAAATGTAAAAAAAAATGAAGTTCATTTGATACAGCAAAGTATACTGGATTCATGATAGAGGCTCACTTAATGAAAATGAGGGCAAGTTAAATCTACCATAGCCTGGAAGAAAATCATGGTTAAGTTAAGCAATAAATGACAGCAATTAAAGATAATGAAATGGAAACAGAATAATATGTAGGTATTCGTATATAGTGTAAAACCCAATTATGTAGAATTTAAATACGGTATACTTACTATGGTTTCAGTTATTTTCTTAAGGAGTTCACCTTTTATTGAAGAAGCATGGAGATATGAAAATCGTGCTTTGATATTTGATTAACCATACCTAGAGAAATTATTTGAGATTTATTCTAAGGATGCATAGCTGGGTAAAGCCTGTCTATCAGCTTCCCTGCCTGAAATGCAGTAACCATTCTAGTCACATAAATAGGAAGGTGGATGCAATGGACAATTTTACCAAGACAAGGTAATCACCTAGATTTTTAAAAAAGAGTGGACACAAACTCTTGTAATTCTAATAATAGAATTCTGAAGACTTCTTTGAAGATTATCTTAGTTTACTGGGTTTTTATTTAACTTTTCTTCTGTAATCTTATTGTCCATTTCATTAGGCAGATCAACAATACCTGAAATTTATTTAAAATATTTTCTTAGAACCTGTTTAATGATTCTGAAAAGAGCTTCCAATTTCCTTTTGTTGTTTTAACACAAAAAATTTCTTTGTTGTAAATAGCTAACACAAACAAAAATTTAGATAACTATAACATAAAAGCAAGAATCTTGTGTATGATTTATATATGTGTGCTTGTTTGTCTTACACACTTGAAAACTAATTTCTAGAGAGCAGAGGTAATAATTTACATTGTTCTTCCATAAAAATAAACAATCTGCACTGAAGTCTTTATTTGCAAAACAAATGAAACAAAAACCAAAACCCCTCAGATATCATAGATTGAATAAAATATGCTTTAAAGACACAGTAAGATGGACTTTGAGGGCTTGTTTTTAATCATTTTACATAGGAATAGACCATCTTCTGTATATACCAATTGTTGTCTGATTGCTAAAAGACCTAACATTTAAAATTTAATAGATACATACAAATGTATACCGTGAATTCCTACAGAGTGTATAAGGGATGTAGAATATATGGTTTGACAATCACTTGTTTAAAATATTTCTTGATTATTTTATTTTTAAATTATCATTGAGATTTTTCTATCATAGAGAAAGTTTATAGATATAGAATATTTCTAGTATCTCATATGCCCCCTCCCAATCAATAACCTCCAAATGCAATCTTGTTCTGATTTCTGTCACAATGGATGAATTTGCCTGCTCTTAAACTTCATGTAAATGGAATCTCATGGTGTTGTTTTATGGCTGGGTTATTGGTTCAGCATTCTTTGGGAGCATGTCAGTTATCTATAGCTGTGTCACAGATTACCTCCCAAAACTTAGCAGCTTAAAATTACAGTGAACATGTATGAGCTTACAGTTTCTGGAAGTCAGGAATCCCCGAGCAGTTTGTCCACATGGTTCCAGCCAATGATTATGAACCTTTGCAGTTACAAGAAATTTTCAGGTTGTGTTGCCATTAGATTTAGAACATAGAAAAGAAGAGAAGGGATCATGGTGTACAGGAAAGACCACACACAAGGAGAAAGAAAACTGATGTAGATGGGAAATATTTATCATTCTTTGTATCTAAAATTTAAAAAGTAGGGTACTGTCAGGATAAATTGAATACATTTAACCAAAGATGACAGAAATTCCTCATACGACACATTGCCAAAAACACTTCAGACACAACTTTTCTTTCTTTAATTTTACTGAATTTTTCCCTTCTAATCTGTTATTTCTCCTTGCTAAGATGTATTTAATTTCTAGTAAGAATCACTATACATTTGATGTTCTCTCTTTTCTCCCCTGCCCCTGAAATCTCCTCCTTGAGCTTCCTGCTGGCAATATCATTGATAATCACAAATGATAAAAGTTTAAAAATTTCAGTCTAACTTTGAGTGCTTTATGAACATGGATTTGTAAATGAGCCAGCCTATGACAAAAAAAAAAAAAAAAAAAAAATCCGGTAGCAAGTTTGTGAAGCAAATTAACTGGGGGCCAAATTTAGCCTTCTAAACTCATTTCATTTGCACCTCAGCTTGGACTTAAGCCATTAGCACAGCAGGAAAAAGCAATGGTTATGCACCAGGCCACCAGCACTTCCATGCATAAGATTTTGCAGAATGACAGAAATAATGAATGTAATTAAAACAGCATGTAGCCAAGAAAAAATAATTAGTATACAAGTTGGATGGCTCTGGGAGGCCCATGACATGACAAAAACATTTTTAAGGATTTTAATGACATCCTAAACTAGTTTAGTTTCCAAATAAGAGCTCATGTATCATAATATTTGATGAAAGAATCTTCCTAATAATTATTTTCAAGCTGTAGACTTAAGGTGTTCTAGTTTTAATAACTTCAGTTTTAATCTCAAGTTTTTCCCACTTACTCTTTAAATGACACCTATAAATTATTTAATTATTATATTCAAGAAGAAGGAGCAATATAAATGGCCTACAGTCATAAAATGATAAAAGTTAGTTGAGATTTTTGGAAGTTGTCACTAATGAAATTTGAAAGCATACTTTTTTCATAATTACAAATCTAACTTAAACACCAATCCTAAATTATTTATTTTTAATCATGCAGGCTATAATTTTTAAAAGGTTTTTAATCTTGAAAGAGAAAAATAGAAATCTGAACTTTCTCCAGGGAGATTGTTTTGAAAAATCAAGTCAAGCACCACTAATAACAGTGTTAATTCTTTAAAATTAAAATGTAGTACATTCTGAGAAGCAGACGTCCCTAAAGATAGAAGACACATATATATTATAGACAACTCTTTTCATTTTCTGGAATTAAAAAACTCCTAATTATTAAAGATATAACTTTACAATGTAGGACACCTTTTATTCTCTAACTTAACTATTAATGCATAATATTTTGTTATCTTTTTCTTATATATCTGGTTTCTGGAGAAAAACCTAAAATAACTTCTATTTTTTTTTTTTGCACACTTTTTAGAATTCTAAGAAATTACAATAGAAAATAAAACAAAGTTGGTTTTGAATATTGGAAGTGTGTCAAAGTAGAATTTGATCTGGTCCTTAAGTAAATTGCAGAGTGATTGCAAGGCAAGGGGAAAGTTTGTCACATGTCTAGAGATAGAATTAGTGAGGAAAAAGGAAAGCTCAAGATTAGGGCCTTGAATATCTAAGAGAATAATAATGCTGCTGACAGATATATATACAGTACATTATATTTGTTGGGAAAATGATGAAAGTAAGATGTTGAGGTTGAAGTAATCATGAAAATGTTTAGTAGATCTTTAAATGTAGGACATGGTACAAAGTGAAGACCTCAGAGATGACAGTTGTTTACAAAGCCATTTGCTAAAAGGTATTACTCAACAATACTATTGTGGTTAAGTTCATATTTAAAATGATCAACATTCAAATCCTTTTTAAAAGAGGGAGGGGAGGAGAAAAGATGGTGGATGAGTGGAGTACCCTATTTCAACCAGTCCCCTAAATTGAGCTAGATACCGACCAGACCATTCTACACATCCACACAATCAGCCTGAGATGTAAGAAGATAAATCTGGATTTCTACAAACAGAACCTCTCTGGCAGTTGATCTCAAAGTATGAAGTGGGGAGCCATGATTCTGCAGGCAGAATTGGAAGATAAATGGAAGGGGGAGGGAGCTCTGGGATCTTACACTGGAACACAAAAACCTCTCATGCTGGGCACCAGGCACAGTCTCACAGACTGGTAGTGGCAGGGAAGGGACTTTAGAGCAGCCCCCCAGACTGAAACCTGGAGCTTCAGGGCCATGCCTGAGAACTGGGGACAGCTTGCAGTTTTTGGAAGCACAAAGGGTGCTTCTGCCACAGAACTAATGGATACAGATGTAGCCAAGATGTCAGAAATTGACTTCAGAATAACAATTGTCAAGGTGATATGTAGGAGTGAAGAAAATATTAACAACAGTATAGAATCTCTAAGGACAAAATGAGATCTAATCAGGCAGAACTTAAAAATGCTATGAATGAAATGTAGTCTAAGTTCTTCTTCTTCTGCCAGGCAGAAGAATAAATTAATGAGATAGAGGATAAAATGATAGAAAAGAAGGAAATTGTGGGGCCCCTGGGTGGCTCAGTGGGTTGAAGCCTCTGCCTTTGGCTCAGGTCGTGGTCTCAGGGTTCTGGGATGGAGCCCTGCATCGGGATCTCTGCTCAGCGGGAAGCCTGCTTCCCCCTCTCTCTCTGCCTGCCTTTCTGCCTGCCTTTCTGCCTACTTGTGAACTCTGTCAAATAAATAAATAAATAAATAATCCTAAAAAAAAAAGTTAAGCCTTAAAAAAAGAAAAAAAAAAAAGAAAAGAAGGAAATTGAGATGGCATGGGAAAAACAAAACCCAAGGTATCAAACTGAGAGAGATAAGTGACTCAGTGAAATGTTCCAATATCAGAATTATTGGGATCCCTGGGTGGCAAGAAAGAAAGAGGTCTAGATGATATATTTGAGCAAACTGTGTCTGAGAATTTCCCTAATCTGGGGAAAGAAACAAGCATTTGTGTCCAAGAGGCAGAGAGGACCCTTCCCAAGATCAATGAGAATAGACAAATGCCCCAACATAAAACAGTACAATTTTCAAATTTTAGATCCAAGGAAACAATCTTGAAAGTGACAGGAGGAAGAGATTTCTTATGTATAGAGGGAGGAACATCAGAAATGTCAAAACTGTCCACAGAGACCTGGCAAGTCAGAAAGGTCTGGCAAGACATATTCAAGGTACTAAATAAGAACATACAGCCAAAAATATTTTATCCACTAAGGCTCTCATTCAGAATGAATGGAGACACAAGTTGCTTCCAAGACTGGCAGAATCTGAAAGAATATGTGACCACCAAGCCGCCCTGCAAGAAATATTAAGGGGAGTTCTATAAAAGAAGAGAGACCCCACGAGGTGACACAAAACAGAAATTTACAGAGACAATCTATAGAAATAAGGAATTCACAGACAAAATGATGACAATAAATCATATCTTTCAATAATCACTCTCAATGTGAATGACCTAAATGCTCCCATGAAATGGCACAGAGCCGCAGATTGGATAAAAAGACATGACCTGTCCATATGGTGTCTATAAGAGACTCATTCTGAACATCCAAACTGAAAGTGAAGGGATAGAGAACAGTTTTTTCATGCCAATAGACCTCAAAAGAAAGCTGGGGTAATAACATTTATATCAGACAAATTAGATTTGAAGCTAAAGACTGTAGTTAGAGATACAGAAGGACACTGTATCATGCTTAAAGGGTCTGTCCAACAAAAGGATCTAACAGTTGTAAATATCTATGTCCCCAACATGGAAGTATTCGACTACATAAGCCAACCATTAACCAAAATAAAGAAACATATTGATAATGATACACTAATAGTAGGGGACCTAAACACTCCACTCTTTGCAATAGACAGATCATCTAAGCAGAAAATCAACAAAGAAACAAGAGCTTTGGATGACACACTGGACCAGATAGAACTCATAGATGTATACAGAACATCCCCCTTAAAACAATAGAATACTTGTTCTTCTCAAACACACATGGAAATTTCTCCAGAATAGACCATATACTGCATCACCAATCAGGTCTCAACCAATATCAAAAGATTGAGATTATTTCCTGTATATTCTCAGACCAAAATGCTTTGAAACTGGAACTCAATCACAAGAAAAAAATTTGGAAGAAATTCAAAACTTGGAAGCTAAAAACCATCCTACTTAAGAATGTTTGGGTCAACCAGGAAATTAAAGAACTTAAACATTCATGGAAACCAATGAGAATGAAGCACATCAGTCCAAAACCTATGGGATACTGCAAAGGCAGTCCTAAGGGGGAAATACATAGACATCCAAGCCTCACTCAAAGAAAATAGAAAAATCCTGAATACACAAATGAACTTTACACATTAAAGAATTGGAGAAAGAACAACAAATAAATACTAAGCCACACATAAGAAGAGAAATAATTAAGACTAGAACAGAGATCAATGAATTAGAAATGAGAAATACAGCAGAGTAGATCAACAAAACAAGGGCACCTGGGTGGCTTAGTCCTTAAATTATTATCAACAAATATATGCCAATAAATTAAGCAACCTGGAGGAAATGGATGCCTTCCAGGAAACCTATATACTATAAGACTGAAACAGGAAGAAATTGGCAACATAAATAGACCAATAGCCAGAAATAAGATTGAAGCATGATCAAAAACTTCCCAAAAAACAAGAATCCAGGGCCTGATGGATTCCTTGGGGAATTCTACCAAACAGTCGAAGAAGAAATAATACCTATTCTTCTGAAACTGTTTCAAAAAATAGAAGCAGAAGGAAGACTTCTAAACTCATTCAATGAGGCCAGCATTACCTTGATCCCCAAACCAGTTAAAGACCCCATCAAGAAGGAGTATTATAGATCAATATGCATGATGAATATGGGTGCCAAAATTTTCAACAAGATCCTAAGTAATAGGAAAAGGATTATCCATCACTATCAGGTGGGATTTATCCCTGGGATAAACATTCAACATTCACAAATCAATCAATGTGATAGAACACATAAAGAAGAGAAGAGACAGGAATCACATGGTACTCTCAATTGATGCAGAAAAAGCATGTGAAAAAATACAGCATCCTTTCCTGATTAAAACTCTTCAGAATGTAGGAATAGAGGGAACATTCCCAATTTCATGAAACCATATATAAAAAACCCACAGTGAATGTCATTCTCAATGGGGAAAAACTGAGAACGTTTCCCTTAAGATCAGGAACACAATAAAGATGCCCACTCTCACCACTATTGTTCAGCATAGTACTGGAAGTCCTAGCAACAGCAATCAGACAACAAAAAGAAATAAAAGGTATTCGAATTGGCAAAGAAGAAGTCAAACTCCCTCTCTTTGCAGATGACACGATACTTTATGTGGAAAACTCAAAAGACTCCACCTCCAAATTACTAGAACTCATGCAGCAGTTCAGGAATGTGGCAGAATACAAAATCAATACACAGAAATCAGTTGCTTTCCTATACATTAACAATGTAACTGTAGGAAGAGAAATTAGGGAATTAACTCCATTTACAATACCACCAAAACCTTAGGATACCTTGGACTATACCTAACCAAAGAGGTATAGGATCTGTACTCTAGAAACTATAGAGCTCTTATGACAGAAACTGAAGAAGACACAAAAAGATGGAAAAACATTCCATGCTTATAGATCAGACAAATAAACACTGTTAAAATGTCTATGCTTCCCAGAGCAATCTATACTTTTAATGCCATCCCAATCAAAATACCAATGGCATTTTTCAAAGTACTGGAAAAAACAATCCTAAAATTTGTATGGAACCAGAAAAGACCCTGAACTGCCAAGAAAAGTTTGAAAAAGAAGAAAAAAAAAAAAAGCTGGGAGCATCACATTACCTGATTTCAAGCTATATTACAAAGTGTGATCACCAGGACAGCATGGTACTGGCACAAAAACAGACACAGAGACCAATGGAACAGAGTAGAGAGCCCAGATATGGACCCTCAACTAATTTTCAGCAAAGCAGGAAAAAAAAAATCAATGGAAAAAAGACAGTCTCTTCAATAAAATGGTGCTGGAAAAATTGGACAGCTATATACAGAAGAATGAAACTCGACCATTCTCTTACACCATACACAAAGATAAACTCTAAATGGATGAAAGATATCAATGTGAGCCAGGAATCCATAAAAATCCTAGAGGAAAATAGGCAGCAACCTTCTCAACATCAGCCACAGCAAATTCTTTCAAAACATGTCTCCAAGGGCAACGGAAACAAAAGTGAAGATGAACTTCTGGGACTTCATCAAGGTCTTTTGCATAACAAAGGAAATAGTCACCAGAACAAAGAGGCAACCCATGGAATGGGAGAAAATATTTGCAAATGACTCTATAGATAAAGGGCTAGTATACAAGATCTATAAAGAACTTCTCAAACTCAATTCCCAAAATACAAGTAATCAAGTCAACAAATGGGCAGAAGACATGAACAGACACTTCTCCAAAGAAGACATACAAATGGATAACAGACACATAAAAAAATGTTCAACATCATTAGCCATCAGGGAAATTCAAATCAAAACCACACTGAGATACAACCTTATACCAGTTAGAATGGCAAAAATTGACAAGAAACAACAAATGTTAGAGAGGTTGTGGAGAAAGGGGAACCCTCTTACACTGTTGGTGGGAATGCAAGTTGGTACAGCCAATTTGGAAAACAGTGTGGGGGTTCCTCAAAAAGTTAAAAATATAACTACTCTATGACCCAGCAACTGCAATACTGGGTATTTACCCCAAAGATGCAGATGTAGTGAAAAGAAGGGCCTTATGCACCCTAATGTTCATAACAGCAATGTCCACAATAGACAAAGTGTGGAAGGAGCTTAGATGTCCTTCAATAGAAAAATGAATAAAGAAGATGTGGTCCATATATACAATGGAATATTACTCAGCCATCAGAAGGAATGAATATCCTACTTTTGCATCAACATGGATGGGACTAGAGGAGCTTATGCTAAGTGAAATGAGTCAAACAGAGAAAAGCAATTATCATATGGCTTCACTTTTTAGAGAACCTAAGGAATAGCCTGGAGGACAATAGGAGAAGGAAAGCGGAAATGAAGGGGAGAGATCAGTTGGGGGGACAAGGGGAGATAAATCATGAGAGACTATGGACTCCAGAAATCAAACTGAAGGTTTTAGAGAGGCAGGGTGTAGAGGGATGGGTGAGCCTGGTGATGGGTATTAAACAGGGCACATATTGCACTGGGGGTTATATAAAAGCAATGAATCATGGAAAACTACCTCAAAAACTAATGTTTTGTATGATGACTAAAATAACATAATAAGAATTATTAAAAAAATAAAAGACAGAATCGTATACTTTTTTAAAGTATAACATAAATATAACAACTACATATTACATAATATGTAATTGCATATACATGTATATTTACATTTTATAATATAAAATTTATATTTATATATTTATATAATATTAAATTACATATATAAAATGTGATTACATATAGTATATGTAATAACACATATGAATGTAATAACTATAATTACCTTTTAAGTACTCTTCGACAAGACAGTGACATTGCTTCACTTTGCCTGTAAGAAATAAGTAATTTCATATTTACAAATAAAATTTAAGATTTCAGTTCAGAATAATTATTTATAATCATACCAGCTATAATTGTTATTTTTAATGTTAAGAGGGAGTAAAATCCAAATTTTCTTGAAAAAAAAAAAGATTTGTCAAATATCAGAAAGTGAGCCCCATGGAGCACAACATGGATCTGCTTCACCCATTCTTCCCAAATGAAACTTACAGACATAAAATGTAGGCAACATAGTGATTTGTGCTTTTTAAAGTGTAAGTTGCATACTATGCTGCCTTTAAACGATGAGTGCTATAAAACATCTCACAGAGTCCCTGCCCTCTAGAAGATCACAGTCTAATGAGAAAGTCATACTTAACTGTGATCAAGTACTATAGGAAGACATTGAAGTCACATTGCATTAAAAGTAAAAAAAAAAAAAAGTAATAGTCTTGGGATCCTACCTAGCTCACTCATGCTTTTAATTCACAAGATGTTGGTTTTATTCACAAAGCTCTTTTTATCTGTCAGCATAATTTCTGGCATTTTATTCTATGCTTGTATCTAGGTTATATAAGAGAGGTTCTCTTGAGGATGTATTTGGCAAGAAAAATTTTTTGTGATAGTATTCCTTTATGTTAAGTGATAAAATGACTATTTGTGACTTCCATTAATTTTTCCCTATAAATCACTGCCAAGGATTTCCTAGTTTGAATAATTTGGTTATAGTTTATTATATGATCTTTTGGTATCTGACCTTGAAGTTTTAGTGAATATCTATGTCAGAACTGAAATAGTTGAAGTATAATAGTCTACAAAAGCACAGGTACAAAACACCTAAATAACATGTTTTTACTGTGTCTTGTTGGAACTGGTCATTTATTTATTGTAAGTAGGGGTTTTAACTGAAACAAATTATCAGTGGCTAATGGTCTATTTGGCAGAGCTCATGGCCAGTATTATTTTGGCCACATTTGATTAGGATGTGGACCTTAGAAAGCCAAGGGACTCTTAATTGATTGTTATTAACAGTCTGTGCACTGCATATAGTAATGAATAAAACTGTATCAGAAGATGTTTTGATAAAAATAAGAGCTAAAGAGAATTAGGGTTATCAACTCCTCAAATATGGTTGAGATAAATGTGGTCTAAACAGCACCTGGAGATCTATATACGTTTCTTTCAACCCTATTTCTGAAATGCCTTGGGAAAAATGAAACTGATTTAAAAAGTAAGAACTGTAAAGATTTATTTTGGAAATCAGTTACACGGCAGATGTAAAGACTGAAGCATACTGGAAGTCATCAATTCATCAATTGCATACTTGATTCAACTTGGAGCATACTTTTTACAATCTATGGCCTTATTAACATGTTACAATGATTTAACAAATTAGAAGAAATGTCTGATCAAATGGACAGTACAGTTATATGTACTTCTGGATATTGATATAGACAAAATATTAAGATTAATATTTGGCGCTATAATTTGTCTTAACTCTGACAAAACATACCCATGCACTAAATGCAAGTGTGCCCTAATTTTTGAGGAAAGGGAAAGGAAGGGAAGGGAGGGTGGGGTAGGAAAGGAAAAGAAAGAGAAAACAATACCATGGCCATCTTTAAAGGTGGTTTGCAACTTGACAGGAAATGGATAGTGGAAATCATGAATACTTAAATATCTTTTTCTTAGTAGTAGTGTTTTCCTGTTGTACAAAACACCTAAAACAACAGGGAATAACATTAGATACAATTTTCTCAGTTTGGCTAAACACTAGTAAAAAGTCATTAATTTCCAATCAGGCTGTGAATAAGAAGGGGTTGGCATTTATGTGGTTTCCAACATTGCCTTAGGAATAAAATATACATTATTCATTGGCCAAGACCCAACAAAATTCTTCAAATGAAAATAAATGACTAGCTTTGTTTCAAGTAACATCAAAAATTCAGGTTGTTGTATACATGCTTCTGTACCTGTTTCTAATTATACTGATACGGATGATTTAGTAAACTAAAATAGTATTTCAGAAATGGTGAACTTAAATTTTAAAAAAATATCATAACAAATGTGCTTATAATTATCATATTGATCTCACTCATTTATGGGAGATCCTGGTAGAAAAAAATAAGGTTATTAAGTAGGCTAATATATGTTTCTCAAAGCAAAGACCAACTGACAACTCTGTTGACCTCTCTTCTTTGTGAATATAACTGCAGCTTTTAACTTTTTTATGATTTTTATTTATTTATTTTAGAGAGGGAGAAAGTGCTAGGGGGAGGGGCAAAGGAAGAGGGAGAGAGAGAATCTCAAGCAGATTCCTCACTGAGTGCAGAGCGTGATACAGAGATTCAGGACTTGACTTCACAACCCTGAGACCATACCATGAGCCAAAATCAAGAATTGGGTGCTTAACCACACAGGTGCCCTCAACTGCAGCTTTTAAAATGCCAGTTATGGGCACCAGGGTGGCTCTGTAGGTTAAGCATTGGGTTGTTGATTTTGGCTCAAGTCATGATTTCAGGGTCCTGGGATCAAGCCTAGGATCGAGCCCTGCACTCATTGGAGAATCTGCTGTCATCCCCTCTCACCTCTCCCTCTGCTCCCCTCTTGAAAACAAATAAATGAATATATTTTTTAAAAATGCTGTTACAATCACCAGTTCTTAATTTTCTGGGCATAGATGTATTTTAAATATCAGTACTATTTATTAATATTCTTATTTGTTTTATTATTTGTCATTTTTCATTTCAATGAATGTAATGGTTTTTATATGTTAAATGTTATCATATAGACATATAGACAAAGTATATCCCTAAGAATCTAAATTAATTTGCAAAATTAGAACAACATGAACCCAACAGCTTTATTTTGAAAGCTCTCACCCTTAAGAACAGCCAAATGAAAGATATATTGAAATACACTTAGGATTCTCAACTCCATTAAGTGAAATTGGTACTAGTGAATCCCCAAGATTTACCAAATACATCATACTAAAGCTCTCAAACAGATAGATATTTGCTTACTCCATAAATATATTTGTTATAGCTGCATTAATAAATGAATAACTCAGATGTTAAAAACAGTTTATTATTATGAACCCGGGCCTACTTGAATAATTTAGATCTGAAACTCTATAATCTATAGATTATAGTAGAAAACAGAAAGATGGCTGCTTTCATAATAAGTTGTATAAAAGCTATGATAATGATTAGGTTGACTACAGTTTATATTTGAATTGTTTTATTCTAAAAATTGACCTACTAGGAGAAGTCATGATAGGCTGTGACTATTGGCTGTGAAATTCTTACTGTTAACAACATTGATCTTTACTATGCATTACTCATACATATATGTTTGTCAGATTGGAAACGTGTTTTCAGTGTAATCAGAAGTTTAGAAATAAAATTGGAATAAACAGAATGGAAAGGATGTCTAGGTCTAGGTCAGAAGACAACCTAAATTGTCTTGAACAATTTCCCCAGGTCTGATCCTTCACTATTAGAAACTAAGTGAAAGTGATATTCACATGCTAAAAAGTTGAGGTCTTTTTTCTAGATCTGTACCAGATGTGAGCAGATTGAAGAAAACCAATGAGGCTTGGAAAAGAGCTGCTTTGATTGAGAAGCAGCTAAAAGCTGTGTAAACAGAGTAAGGGTGACCTTGGCTGAGTCGCATAACAGGAAACATAAACCGCATCACATGTCCTCATGGTTAACAGGGGAAAGTCAAATTATAACAGTATTTTAGACAACAAAGTATCCAGGAATGATCTTCATACCCTGTTTTGGTATAAATACCAGGACAAAGAGAACTCTATGCAAACATGAAAGTATCAGTAAACTGGAAAAAAAGAAAAAAAAGATACAGAGTAGGAATTGTAAAAGTACTTTGCAAGATAAAAAGCAGAAATTATTCTTAAAAGTAAATATGTGCTTATTTTTTTAATGCTCTGCTATCTAAGGCAGTGTCTTTGTTAAAGTACCTACATTGTACTTTCAGTAGAATATGATCAAATATAGACTACATGGAAACAAAAAGAATCTATAATTTTGATCAAGGACAAAAGTCCAAGGTGAAAGAAGAATTAACCTACATGAGGAAAGTTGGTAAGTAAACTTTTCTTTTCTTTCCTTTTTTCTTCTTTTCTTTTCTTCTCTCTTTATTAAAGTCTGTATTTCAAGAGGAGAGCCTTGAGAGTAATGAACAAAGTCTGGATGAATTCTTTTCAACCTAACCCTACTTGATACTTATTATTTTTGTTCCTCCTGAAATGTGATAAGATAGTCAACCTCCGCTTTTGTGGAACAAGTTTTAATCCTTTTCATGTCTATATTCTTAAAAAGCTATGGTAATAACTGTAATTCTTTGAGGAAAAATAGATTTTAAATCCATCAATTTTTAATGACTCAAAATACCAAGTATTAGAAAGAGAAGAAATGAAAAATAGGACAATCATCTGAAAATTATATTAAATAATTACTTTTGAATGAATGAAGAAAATTATGTAATTCATCTACAATTGGATAGTCCTTAAAAGTACCAAGTAAAAAAAAAGTTGCAGAAAATATTGGATTTACCCACAAAAATTATATAGTAAATATAATGGCTTGTAGCTTAGCGTGTTTGATGAAGAGTATTGGTTGCAACACTTGATATTTTATGGACATGTAATTCCTATAATATTAGAAAGTATCTTTGAAATTATTTATCTTAAATTTCTCATCATATTTCATATTATAAATTTCTCATACTTTTTGTGGTATATAAAATGTCTTATGCCTTAGCTAGCTATTGAGGTATATGATTGTGACTTTCACATTGTCTTCTAATTTCAAAACTAATTTTTTTTCCTGTTCCCTCAGCAAAGCCATTGCTGGAATTTTCACTTTCCAGGTTACTTTTCTCTAAAATCAGGGCTTCCTTTGAGTAAGCCAGTCTCCATTCTTCACAGATAAAGATCCCACACTCGCTTGGCATTTAAAGTAACCTATGGCCTGACCTCACGTTATCTTTCCAACTTCAATCCCTAATTCTCACATTAACAGGATCTTTTTCTGGGGTCTAACTATTGGGTGTGTGTGTTATCAAGCACACCTTTTAAAATACCTCCTTATTTGCTTATAGCTTTGATCTTCTGACCTGAGTGTCCTTCCAATTTTACCAGCCTCCTTCTGCACACACATTTCTCTCTCTCTCTCTCTCTCACCCACACACAAACGCACTTAATCTCTCAAAATATCCAAAAAAAAAAAAAAAAAAAAAAAAAGAAGAAGCTATTTTCTCTTAGGAATCCTTACCAGACATTTTAAGTACACCTTGATTTATTTCTTCTCTGAGAATTTATTCATTATACAGTGCATTTAACAAGGAATCATGTACTATTTTATTATCTTTCTTAACACTTGCTTTCAATCATTATTTAACTATATCTATGCTCAGTTTTCCTGTCTGTGTTTCATTTCCCCAAGTGGAGTGTAAACTCTCTGAGCAGAGGGAAAATTAAATTATACCTTACTTGTTCTATCCTCGATATCCTAGTCCAAAAATATATATATATTTATATGTGTGTGTATATATATATATATGTATTGAAAACACATTTGTTAACTTATTGACATTATCCAGGCTTCAGAATAACATACTACTAGTTGGGGTGAAAAAATAACTTTAAATATCCCCTTAGAATTGGTAAGCATCAAGCATTACATTTAGAAGAAACTTGAATTATTCAACTTAAAGTTACTAAACTATGAACTGCTCGGCAGTAAAGCCAAAGGTGTAAGTGCAGCCATGTATAATGTCGCTGTAGGTTAACGATGAAATAGATCTTTTCCACATTTTCAGGGAAAGCATTTGTGAAAAGATGTATTGCTCCAAGTTGGAAATCTATATTCTGCGATAGCTGCTGACTAGTAATGAGATCTAATGAGCTGTCTCTTTATTGGAAAAAATAACATTTGCAATAACAGCCCCTTTGCAAATTGTAAAAGAGTATGGGAGTGCAGATATAACCCCAAGTTGATAGTGGTATATTCATGTCAATGTCATTTCAATTCAAATCTAAGTTTCTGTTCTCATTTAAAGTAAGGTACTGTACACTCGATGTGAAAATCAACTCCTTTTTTCCCCCTAATAGCCCTTGGCTATAAATTTAGTTTCTTTCATGTAATATTAACATAACACTGATGCCAATATTATCATAGTAAACTTAAGGCAAATAAGTTTAAACAATGATAAACTTTTCAGATTTCATTTCCAAGTTTAACAGAAAGCTATTGTCCTTTCTTATTGTTTTCAGCTAATATTCAGAGTTCATTATTTGAAATTATTATACTGATAAATGAATGGCCTTCCCCTTCTATTACTCCACAACCCCCAACATACATAAAAAAGACAACTGTGATCAGTACTACATTAAAATTTTGAAAACTGATGGTAGTTTACATTATCTTGGAATGCCTCAAAGCTCAGATTAAAATCATTTAAAGTAGCAGTGGTAGCAGAGATATAATTGATTTTGAGAATATAAAAAAAATCTAATATTTAGCATAATGAAAATAGAGGTGCTATCAAAAAGTTGTTAACAAAATGCACTTTCTTCTTTTAAAAAAATCACTTTACCCTTGACACATTTAAATCATAGAAATTTGAATGCACAAAACATATAGTATTTAACAAAAATTTTTATGGCTTCCAGTGCTCTATCATATAATGTATTTTATGTTATTGATATTATGTATTGGTAATGATTCCTAGCCCCAATGCAACCTTCCCTTTTTCTTTCCCATTAGAGGAGAAAGGGCTGTGTTATTCTTAAAGTTACCTGTTCTACTTGTTCTCTGATTCTCATGTCTTCAGCTTTTTTCTGGGATGTTTCTCTCTGCTTTTATTCCCTCAGTCTTCTGTATTTTCAATATGACCACATCCATTGGCTCTCAAATCACCTCTTTTCTATACTTTAATATTTCCTATGCTTACAAAAAATAGAACAACAGGGCGCCTGGGTGGCTCAGTTGATTAAGCCACTGCCTTCGGCTCAGGTCATGATCTCAGGGTCCTAGGATCCAGTCCCACATCGGGCTCTCTGCTCCGCGGGGAGCTTGCTTCCTCCTCTCTCTCTGCCTGCCTCTCTGCCTACTTGTGATCTCTCTCTCTGTCAAATAAATAAAAAAAAAAAAAAAAAAACCTTAAAAAAAAATAGAACAACAAAAACTTACAAAAAAATTCACAAAAAACTCCTACCGCATTTTTCCAAATCAGAAATGAACCATGACTAGGTTCATTTCAAAAAACAAACAAAAAAACTAGAAAGCTCTATATTTTCTATTTCCATATATGTCTCTTCCACTTACTCTTCAGCCTATTCCTCAATATATTGTAATTCCTTCTTCTAAGAAATCAATTTCTCAATTCATTTTAAATACATAAATTTTGGAATTCCTCAGCAAGGTTTAACATTGCGAATCACTCTCTGACTCGGCTTCAATATCAGCATATTCTCCTGCTTATCTTCTCTAATTTAGGATCCTCGTCAATCATATTTTCAGAGTCCTTTTTATCTCATCCCTTAAATGTTGTTGCTTTTAAGATTCTATTCAGGGCACTTTTTTCCCTTTATTCTTCAAATTCTTCCTAGAATGATCACTTGAATTCTCGCCACTTATGATCCAACTACTGAAGACCTTCTTCTATCTGCCCAGATCTGACGTGTCTCTAGAGCATCAGAAACATCTAACATCAACAGGGCATATCAACAGCTCCACACTCAATGTATTCAGCTCTTCGTTTATAGGCCTCCTTTCCCCCCACAGTTTGCTCAGGTTTTTCTCTGTTAAGAAATACCTTTACAGTCCAATTAGCTTCTAGGGCCAGAAAACCTTGACTATTCCTTCACTGCGGTATTCTCCCACATTCAGTAAAATTACTGAACTCTGTCCGTTGAATCTTCCAGATATCCCTCATATTTGTCAGCTCTCTTGTCCCATACTACTACCCTAATTCATCTGACCAACAAATCCCACCACTTATTCAAATTTGTGAATCAGCATAATAATTGTCATCCTCTGGTCAAGTGACCACATGGGACCAAAGTGATCTACCCATACACTAACCTGATTATGTTATTTATCTCCTTAAAGTTATACCATTATTTTTGTGTCTTAGGTTAAAGCCCAGATTTTTCTTTTTTAAGATTTTATTTATTTATTTGACAGATAGAGATCACAAGTAGGGAGAGAGGCAGGCAGAGAGAGAGAGAGGAGGAAGCAGGCTCCCTGCCAAGCAGAGAGCCCGATGCGGGGCTCGATCCCAGAACCCTGGGATCATGACCTGAGCAAAAGGCAGAGGCTTTAACTCACTGAGCCACCCAGGCACCCCTAAAGCCCAGATTTTTAAGTAGACTTCATAATCCTTTAGATCCCTCTCAAGATCACTCACTTAGTTTCTGAAAGGTCACATGTTATTTTTGCAAAGGTTCATGTGCATCCTTCTCACTTAAAAATGAATTGCTCCTCCATATTCACCTAGAAAAAATTAAGTAAAAGTAATTAAAAAAATTTATTAAGTGTCTATTATCACAGGCTGTGGATCATACTTGCCTAAGCACATCTGACTAGTTGAAGCAGGAATTTGAACCTAGTTTTTTCTTGATTCCAAATTCAGAACAATGTCACTTCCTTAAGGAAGTCTTTATAAGACTTCAAAATTGAGGGGCGCCTGGGTGGCTCAGTGGGTTAAGCCGCTGCCTTCGGCTCAGGTCATGATCTCAGGGTCCTGGGATCGAGTCCCACATCGGGCTCTCTGCTCGGCAGGGAGCCTGCTTCCCTCTCTCTCTCTCTCTCTGCCTGCCTCTCTGCCTACCTGTGATCTCTCTCTCTCGCTATCAAATAAATAAATAAATAAAATCTTTAAAAAAAAAAAAAAAGACTTCAAAATTGATATTGCCTGTTTATATTTTTCCAGAGCTGCCAATACTTTCATTAACATAGCACTTATCACTTTACTGTAGTTACCTTTTAAATTATTTGTACCCTTGAATGAGGCCCTACAATCTCCAGTGTCTGTTTTGTTCACCATTGTACTTCCTAATGCAGTGCTTTGAAAGTTATTGTCATTCAATACACAAGCTTTAAGATACTGAGGAGGAAGCACAAGTCAGCCAACCCATTTCCACCCAACACATTCCAGCCAACACATTTCCACTCAAATTTCTAACTTAAATCTTAAGATAAGGGCAAATTTTAAATGAGTAATTAGCCACTTTCATCATCAGGCACTATGCTGGGCATTTGTTGTCCCAATTTCTTCTAAAAACAACATCCCCCCTCATTTGCAGAATTGCCTTTCCCTCACTCTATGTGATTCTTGCGTAGCTGCCAATCATAATACTTGACCTTCCTGACCACAGGGGCAAAGGGGTGATGGAAATCTAGCCAATCATAGTATTTATTATTCTGACCATCCATTTTGGCTCTGGGTGTGTATATAACCTATGCCACTCTAATCAAAGTCTAATGGCTAGATAATGAAATGGAAAAGCTCCTTGCATCATTCAAAGCTCCAATAGAAACATTATAATTTCCTTAAGGGGAAAATGAATCTTTTAAAGTATCTCAGGTCAAAAGAGTTAAGTTTGGAGAACATACAGCCAAGACCAATACTCAAACCATGCCACAAAACTACTTCAGCAGAGACTGCACAGAAACCCCCTTGTCATTTCCCTAGGATAGGCTTGGAAAACAGTTGGTACTTGGTAAATACTCACAAAGTGCCCATTATACTAATGGATGTCATAATCTACCATACTGCCCCAGAAAGCTAGAACAAATGGTCCCAATGTAACCAGAAACAGATTCTGCCTAGGCCCTGTTTCTTCACATCACCATCTTCTGAAGCAATAGGACTACACATTCTTGATAGAACCTAGCTTCAAGGGAGGCTGGAAAATGAGTGTTTAGCTTTTATAGTACAACTTAAAATAGGGGAAGTCCCCCCCCCCAAAAGGAGAGTTTTTTTTAATGTTTCTGTGTATCAGTGAAGCATAGTAATTACTGACTCTTTACTTCTTATACAGGATTACTAAATTTCATGATGATATAAGTAGGTATATATCTGCAGCCATGTTCTTTTTACCCAATACTCAGAGGAAACCATACATAGTAGGATATTGAGCCAATAGACAGAAAGAAAGAAAACACAAAGAGACCTAAAGATATCATTTAGCTTTGGAATTCTTAGGCTACCTTATTTATGGGTTTCATACACATGCCCTCCCCCAACACACACACACACTGCACTCCTTTTATTAGTTTTAATTGTATATTTATCTCTTGTAAACAGGAATGTTGCAACTGAAAAATATTTGTGATGGTTAATTTTTTTTAAATATTTTGTTTATTTATTTGAAACAGAGAGCAGAGAGAGAAAGTGAAAGGGAGAAACAGATTCCCTACTGAGCAGAGAGCCTGATGTGGGGCATGAGATGAGGACTTGAGCCCAAAGGTAGCTGTTTAACCAACTGAGCCACCCAGGTACCCCTTGTGTTGGTTAATTTTATGTGTCAAATTGTCTGGGTTATGGTACCCAAAAAATATGTGCTCAAACATTATTCTGGATATTTTTGTAAGACTGTTTTTGGATGAGATTAACATTTAAATAGTTGGATTTTGACTAAAAGAGATTGACCTCCATAACATGAATGAGCTTCATCCAATCAGTTGAAGACCTTGATAGAACAAAGAAGGACTGCCACTTAGCAAGAAGGAATTCTGCAAACAGATTCCCTGTAGACTTAGACTGCACTCTTCTCAGGGTCTCTGGCCTGCCACACTACACCATCAGATTTTGGACTCACCAGACCTCCACAATTACATGACTCAATTTCTTAAAGTACGTCCTTTCTATCTATATATTATAATGGTTAATTTAATGTGTCAACTTCACTGTACCAGGGTTGCTTAGATATATGGTAAAAGATTATTTTTGGTGGGCCAGTGAGGGTGTTTTTATGAGATTAACACTTAACTTTGTAGACTGAGTAAAGCAGATTACCCTTCATAGTGTGTGCGTGTGTGTGTGTGTGTGTGTGTGTGTGTGTGTGTGTGTTTGGGGGGGCACTCATCTAATCAGTCAAAGACCTAAATAGACCAAAAAGGCTTACTTTCCTCCCAGAAAGAGAGAATTCTTTCTGCCTGATGGCCTGCGAACTGAGACACTGGCTTCTTCCTACCTTTAGACTGGAAATGAAACATTGGCTCTTCCTGGGTCTTACACCTTCTTGGCCTTTGAAGTGGAACTAAAGCATTGGCATATATATGTGTGTGCATATAAACATATATATCCTATTATATATTGTATATTTATACAAGCTATTATATATGTGTACACACACATATCCTATTTTTCCTCTGGAGATCCTCAAGTAATACAATATTCTACTGAGGAAATTGTTAATGGTAGAGATAGGAATGTTTGAAGCAAACATTACTTTGTATGTTATAGAAAAGTAATCCCCTTTGCATGGAAAACATAGAAACCTTACTCACCTTCTGGTTCCCTACAAGGTAACAGCAATTTCAGATGTTAGGTGGTTAAATATGCTCAAAGGGAAAGGCATTGTTTTAGGGAAAGGGAATTCTGCGGACTGGCTTTGGTCTTAGTTCATTTAGGCTGCTGTAACAAAAATACATATTGGGTGACTTAACAACAAATACTTTTCACAGCTCTGGAGGCAAGGCAGCCCAAGATGATGGCACTGGCAGATCTGGTGTCTGGTGAGAGCCACTTTCTGGTTCATAAACAGTTGTCTTATTGCTGTGTCCTCCCACTGTGGAAGAAATAAGGGAGCTCTTTGAAATTTCTTTTATAAGGGCACCAATTCCATTCATGAGGCCTCCACCTTTAAGACCTAATAACTTCCTAAAAGCCCCACCCTTCCCTATTAGGTCCCCCAAAGCTCCTAATATGATTACATTGAGAATTAGGTTTCAACATAAGAATTCAGTCTACAGCAACCTTCTATTATTATGTGTCTCATTGGCCTACTGCTACACACAACAGGGATTATATTTCAAATCAAAGAGTAAATGCCATCAACTATATCTACTCTGGGCTCCTAATCAGGTATGTTCATCATGAGCTATCAAATTGTAGAGTCTAGTTGAATGGTGATCATACAACTAATGCAAAATATTTGGGAAATAAATGGACACGTCAAGATTTCTAAATTTTTCTACATCAGAATTGTTTAACTTTTCCAGTTGTATAAGTGTCCCTTGCACTTGGGGCTATGACCTTAATATGTGCCATATGAAGTGAGGCTGATGGAAATTTGGAGTGAAGTACATGTGAATAGGAGTTCTTGGAAAATGTACTCTACCATTTACTACCTTAGAAAACATTTATTAAGACATGTTTCAATGTTTATGTTAAAACTCTGGCTTTTATTTTTTCTTTATGCAGTTATTTATTTTTTCATTCAACAAATATTTGGGGGAAAGCCACTTAGTGCTTAGCTTTTTTGGAAATAATCATTTTAATTCCAGGGTAAGTTTGTGGACTAATGATTTTTTAACTAGAGCATCTAGTAAAATTAATCAGAGTAAAATTTTTACCAGAATGAAAATTATTTCTCTAGTCCCAGATTTCAGCATCATTTGTTGTAAGGATTTGTTGAAATCTTTAAAATATATTGAAAATATTCTAAAGCCAAATATCTAATGGTCTGCTTTAATCTGATAGCTCAGGTTTCTTATAGGTATAAAATAATAGTTTATACAGAGAAAAAACAAAATATTTAATTTATATTCAGCTTTGTAGTATATACATATGGGGAACAGTGGCAGTTTATAAGATTACAATATGCCCAAGAGCTTAAATGTTAAAATCCAAATAAAACAAAACATATTGCTACCATGAAATATGATTGATTTTCTTCCTTATCACTACCACAATCAATAAATGATAGAAGGGAACTTTGATTACTACTGACATAATAAAATATAATTTTTGTTAATAACAAGAGAAAATACTGAAATCTCATTATAAACAAGGGACACTTTTTGAAATAGGTACATTGTTTTCCCCAGTTTATAGAAGGAAAATCTAAGAATTAGAAAAATTAAGTAACAACCCCTCAGCTATAGAGTTTGTTAGTGTCAGAACCATGATTCAAACTCATTCTGTCTAACCGAGCCTGGGTTCACTATTAACCAATGTCTTGTTGCCTACCTACTTGATCTTGAAGGTGAGTCAGACAATTTTTGGAGACAAGCATCAAGATCCACTTTAGGGGAAAAAGATATTTTGAAAGGCAGCATTGATCTCTTTCCTCCCCAACTCCTCACTCCCAAAAAAGGAGCAAAAATAAAGACAAAATATTTGAGAATAAGAAGGGTTTGTTGGTGGGTTTTTCAATCTTTAAACTAAGGGACTCAAGAGATATAGAGTAATGAAATGAGCAACACAAAGAAGATTTAAGTTTTTCCCATTCAGCTTCTAAGGATGGTACAACAGAGGTTTCCTAAAGTAAGGTGGTGAAAGTTCTGAACGCTTAGCTACTACATGGGAAAACAAAGACCAGGTATGTTGTTGAACAGTCCTGAGTTTGCGTTTCTATAGGGGAAAAAAAAATTATATATATATATATGTATATACATATATATATATATACACACACACACACACAGGGAGAGAGAGAGAGAGAGCTGTTCTCTCTCCTTGACAGAGAAATCACCAGTTGCCCTTTACAAACCCATCATTAGTTTGCAAGTATATCTAGGTGGTGAGAGACTGGGAATGATATGGTGCTAAACCATACTTTGGTAGTAAAGAGCAAGCTTCTCTGTGTTCACAATTGGCAGGAAAACAATGTTTTGGTTCTCAGTAAAAAGGTAGTAAAAGAATAATCAGCTTCTAATGGAGGGATAAGCTCCAACAATGACAGCATCCAGAGCAATAGCAATATTTACAAAAGCAAAGCAATTCAAGATCACCCAGTCTGTGCTTGACACCACTGATTGGTGCTAAGCAGTATTTGGAGTTGGAAGGATAAGATGGAAGAAAGCATTTCTTTCTTCTGAATGGAGATTCAGAAGATCACACTTGAGAATCCTTTCTTTCGTTTTCCTCCCCAGGTATGTTCATGGAAGAAACTTGATTATTATTAATTTTTTTTCCATTTTATTTATTTTTTCAGCGTAACAGTATTCATTCTTTTTGCACAACACCCAGTGCTCCATGCAAAACGTGCCCTCCCCATTACCCACCACCTGTTCCCCCAACCTCCCACCCCTGACCCTTCAAAACCCTCAGGTTGCCCCAACCTCCCACCCCTGACCCTTCAAAACCCTCAGGTTGTTTTTCAGAGTCCATAATCTCTTATGGTTCGCCTCCCCTCCCCAATGTCATTAATTTTTAAATCATGAGAATGGAGAGATTTTCAGGACTGGGGCAGTTATTAGTTTTCAATTTAGCTTAATTCCAGCATAGTGAATAACCAAAGGAAAGAACTATTTAGAAAATTCAGTAGACCTCCTGATAGGGTATGATATTAACTAAATTTAGGAGGGGTCCCTAGGTGGCTTATTTGGTTATGCCTCCAACTCTTCCTTTTGGTTCAGGTCCTGAGCTCAGGGTCCTGATATTGAGCCCTGTGTCTCAGGCTCCATGCTCAGTGCAGAGTCTGCTTAAGACTCTCTCTCTCCTCCCTCTTGCCCTCCCCTCCCCCAAATAAATGAATAAGTCTTTAAAAAATAAATAAATAAATAAATAACTACAATTTGGGAATTTATGGTGTCCTAGTTAATGAAAAATTTGGGTAATTTTCACGTGATATCCAAACTGCTAGAATGGAGACACGTTAATTTCTTCACTTTCCATGTATTTATAGACTGTAGTTTAGAGTCATGGAGATGGGTAAATCATGAATCCTGTCCTCAGTGAGTTCATGGAATGGTGACAGAGTTCAGTACATAAATAAATGATTAAGGAACAATGTGATTATGTGCTAGAAGCTTTAAAAAAAGCATCATTAAAGCCAAATATAAAAGAGAATTTATTTTGCTTGAGGTATTATGCTTTAGCAGAGCTGAAAGCAAAGTTTGTGCAGAGAGATAACATAATCAAGAGCTACCTGATATGTGTTTTCTCTTTTCTAAAATTAAGATTTAGAGTAAAAAGTGTCAGAAAAATTTACTAGTAGAACTTTCTTTAACTTGTTCCTCACCTACTTCTATTACTCATGTGATCTTCCATCTGGTGATAGAGAAGGAAAGAGAAATAGATGAAATCTTTGGGTATCTGGTTTTTTTGACTGAGTACATTTTTATTAATTTTTATTAATCTACTTTTTAATTTTTGTTAACTTAAATAAATACTTGTTTAATGCTTAATATAGGTAAGTATGTCATTTTAGGATTGAGAATACATCAGTGAACAGAAAAATTTTATATAAATATACAATATTTATATGTATAATACATATATATCATATATATCTTTTTATATATATCATATATGTGGTATGATAAATATGATGATTACTTCTATGGGGAGAAATGCTGTTATTTTACATAATATTATTTTATATTAGGTGGTATTTGAGCAGATACCTGAGGCAAGTGAAGAATTGAATATGAGGATTTCTGGGGAAGAGTATTTCAGAGAAAGGGAACAACATGTGCAAAAACAATGAGTGGGAAAAGTTCTCCTTTGTTCCAAGAACAGCAGGTGGTCATTGTGACTGGGACAGAATGACTAGGTAAATTGTAGGAAGTGAGGTTAAGGTTATAAGGGTCAAGGTCATATTAGGCCTAGAAGGTCACTATAGCCATTTTGCCTATTTGAGTAGGATGTAAGCAGTGTTACACTTTAAAGATTAAAAACTGCTAATTCGGGGCACGTGGGTGGCTCAGTGGGTTAAAGCCTCTGCCTTTGGCTCAGGTCATGATCCCAAGGTCCTGGGATGGAGCCCCACATCAGGCTCTCTGCCCAGCGGAGAGCCTGCTTCCTTTCCTCTCTCTCTGTCTGCCTCTCTGCCTACTTGTGATCTCTCTGTCAAATAAATAAATAAAATCTAAAACAAACAAACAAACAAAACAAACAAACAAACAAAAAAACCTGCTAATTCTACTCTAAGTTGTTCAACCCAACAAGAAACTATAATTCTTTAATCATCTCTATAAAAAGCTTTTCTTTTAGATTGATTGATTACAAATCCTGCAAAAGGAAGCAATCTCCAGAGTAAGTCTTTCTCATTGAAATCAGTAAGAAACACTTTGAATTTTACTACCTGGAGCTATTATACTGAATATTTAAAGGGCAGATTAAAACTCAAAGAATCAGTAATTAGTAATTAATTGGGTTATAGAAACATCAACACCAAGGTCATCAGTTCAAATCAAAGTTGTGGAAACGTAATTGTTAACATCTGAAAACACTTCACTGGAAATTATGGAATGGAGGTCTATCTCAATCTTTTTTTCTTGTCAAGAAGCATTCATATGCACAAGGCAAGAATGACCCTGCTTTTGATATTCAATGGTATGCCTGCAGGAAGCCTTTTTTTAGATGCCAAGGTTAAATGAATCTGGAAACTGGCCTATTGGGTCAGAGTAAAACACTTTAGCACAGCACATAATCAAACATTTTCTAAAATGGCATTAGAGTGTGTTCTCCCTAGTTGATTCTAACCCTCATTATGCAAAATGCACTGAAAAATGTAATGCAGAACATGATGATTTGATTATGTAACAAAACTAGTTAAATGTTTTCATTAGCTGCATAATATTTTTGCACAATAAAGATAATTGAGTGTTGAAAATGTACTAATTCATTTAATCCCATGAGGCAAAAAATAATATTGAGGGAAATAATGATATTGTTAGGGACTCTGATTAGCAGAGAACAAAGCACAAATTCTTCTTGCTAATAGGCATAGTTTCAATTTGAACACAATATGGGAAAAAAATTCAGCCATTTTGCTTGTTGAATTATTTAAAGTTAATAAAGTTTAGACTTTGCCTTTTTATAAAGTTCAGACAGTTTTACCAATTGGGTGGGGTGGCAAAAAATATTCTTTGCCCACATATATTACATTTGTAAGTATGTATATGCTAGATTTCAAGCCCCTTTGGAGGAGAAGAAAGGAAGAGTATACTATAGTGTCTCTCCTGATCAGATGGTGGCCCCCAAATGTGGGGAAACCCAATCTGGTAAAAGCTAGCCATGTGTGCATGGTGGAGAGGGCAGGGTGGTCAAATAATTCACCCCAGGCAGAACAAAGGAGATAGAAGATTACTGAGTGCACCACAGTAAAGTGGCAGGAAGGACAGCAAAACAGAGACTGCAAGGAGAAGGTGGGGAGGGACCATAGCGATAGGGTGGAGTGAGGAAGTTTGGGGACTTATGGAATGTTCCCTTTTTTTGGTAATCTTAGGACCTGGCCTGGTTGTAATGGGTCAGTTAAGGCCTATAGCAGTTTTGACTTCTGTTGCTTAATGAGCTTGTTTGCATTAAGCTGGGGAACACTGTGGACCCTTCTGCATTGATCAAGTTTCCTATTGCTCAAGCCAGTTGCCTAAAAAGTTGTCTCTAAATTCCCTGACAGATTGAGGTTGACAAATTTTTGTCATTTGGGCAGAGGTCTTATCTTCAGTAGCTTCTTCCTCCTGAGTGAGGGGTATTGAGATGTCCCTATCTATCTATGGGTCAAAACTGGTCCTTTGGGAATTTATATGTAGGCATTACAAAAGGCAGAGGCAGATGAATCCAAGAAATATATGAATTTCCCTGAATAAAAAGGATCATCTGTTGGGCTGAATTTATGGCAGAGAAGAAACCTCAGCCCAGGTGAAGAGACATTGGAAAACCAAAGTAAGATGATGATGATGATGATGATGATGATTATCAGAAAGAGAATAAAAAATAAAAGACCTTTCATAGTTGACCAAAATCTTCCTCCAGTCTTGGAGTTTAACTAATCATTAAAGGAGAGAGAGGGATTAATTAAAGTGCCAGTTTGAATAGTTATGTCTTCTAGTAACCCTGTCACATTTTTGTGGTAATCTGGAGTATATACGCAACACTTCCTCTTTCAGCTATAGTCAAGTTATCAGGGGTTATTCAGTTTAGGAGGTGCAACTTTTGAATTAGGTAAAGGTGGCCACTGTTTGCTTGGCCAAAGCCCCTATTTACAATTTTATGTCAATAGAGGAAGCTCCCAGGGTAAGTATAGCCAAGGGATAAAACCATCAACAGGCTCTCTTTGTTTAATGTCCACCCTTAATAATATCTAATTACAAGGAATCACTGGCAATGGGGGGAGAAGACTTGTCTAGGGATATGGGCAATGCCAAGTGCATCATCCAATCTAATCATAAAAAAGTGGGCCATATATTATTTCCACAAGTCCATAGTTAACCCCATGAAGTGGGGTACAGTCTGGCTTTTAAGAAGAGATTTTTGTCATCCCAGACCCACAGAATTGGTCAAGGTGATAGTCAAGTTATACAATTGTTGTGGAATCCATCCCATTTTCTAGCTGCTCAATTAATCATATGCACATGGTGTCCTATTATTATCCCCACAGAATAACAAGCATGAAGACTGCATATACATGGGCTAATGTGACAAATTCTCTGAAGTTTATTTCACATTGTCAAGCTTAGGCAAACAACAAATATTCAAAAACAATCAAAACTAGAATTTAATATCTGCAGAGGTATGTTATTGAAAATTTATTCCCTAAAATCACTGTCATTTTTAATCAGAGATAACCAAATCAAGACTAATTCATTTAAAACAAGTCCAATTTTAACGAACTTGGCCTAGTTATTTACATAAGCCCAGCCCAGCAAGAAGTTATTGATATATAGATAATTTTAAAATCTGTTTTGCTGAAATCTTTTTAAGAAATCTCTAGGGGAGCCTGGGTGGCTCAGTCAGTTAAGTGGCTGCCTCTGGCTCAGGTCATGGTCGTGGGGTCCTGAGATTAAGCCCCATGTCAGGGTCCCTGCTCAGTGGGAAAGTCTGCCTCTCCCTCTCTATCTGCCTCTCCGCTACTCATGCTTTCTCTCACAAATAAATTAAAAAAAAAAAAAAGGAAAGAAAAGAAAAAGAAAAGGAAGAAGAAAAAGAAAAGAAATCTCTAGATTGAACTTTCAGTAGACTCTCAAGACCAGAAGCCAAACCAAATACTTGCCATTGGAATGCCTTCAATAACTGTAGATTTGGGTGAATTCCTCTTTTTGATGTCTCCAAAATGTCATGAGGTTCCTGCACCTGCCAGGAAGTGACATTCTTTATTGATCTGTTAAGGCTGCTGGGAATTTTGTAAGCAAGGTATCAAGTCAACATTTCCAAGGGGCTTTATTGGCTCCATAAAGGCAACCTTGGTTCCTTAAAGCTGTCTTGTCATTTCTAAGTTTATGCCTTTCCCTCAAATATGACATTCCATTCAAAGCCTTGGTAAAATAACCAAGGTTTTCCAACAGTGTCCTGTTACAAGGAGAACAGGTTTTTGTTGAACTAATGCAAATAACTGTAATTTCCATGAAAGAAATAACACTCATTGAGAGTTTCTGAATTTCAAAGGAAAGAAGAAAAGTTAAATGCTTCAATTTTTTCATAAAGGAACATTTTATCATATTTCTATATGTCATGCATATCTTTTTTTTTTTTTTTTTTTTTTTTTTAAAGATTTTATTTATTTATTTGACAGAGAGAGATCACAAGTAGGCAGAGAGGCAGGCAGAGAGAGTGAGAGGGAAGCAGGCTCCCTGCCTAGCAGAGAGCCCGATGCGGGACTCGATCCCAGGACCCTGAGATCATGAGCCGAGCTGAAGGCAGCGGCTTAAACCACTGAGCCACCCAGGCGTCCCTGTCATGCATATCTTAAGAAAGTTTCCTTAACCTGGAAGAGCAAACATTAGAGAACCAGCAATATTTCAAACAAGAGTCACAAAAACTGTAATAATCTTCCTCATTTCATTTAGTCTCATGTTACTAATTCTTATTCTGTTTGACACACCTTTTCTTCTTAGTTCTAGAAATTCTTATCCAGTTCAGTGTAGTGATCTTAAAGATATCAAATTCTAAAAAACAAAACAAAACAAAACAAAAAAACCACACACACACACACACACACACACACACACACACACACAATACCTGTATTTGTCAAAAAAAAAAAAAAAAAAGGTCTTTACATGAATTCCTTGAGGACAAAATTCATTTTGCAAGACCATCAGAAAATAACTACAAATGACAAAAAAGTAAAAAATGGACACAGTTAAAGATCTGAAAAGAGATGGGCACCTGGGTGACTCAGTTGGTTAAGCATTGGCCTTCAGTTCAGGGCATGATCTTGCAGTCCTGGGATGGAGCCCCACTAGGCTCAGCAGGGAGTCTACCTCCCCCTCTCCCACTGCCCCTCCACCCCACTCCATACATGCTTTCTCTCTCTCTCAAATAAATGAATAAAATCTTTAAAAAAAAGATCTGAAATGAAAGTTCATTAAAATGCAATTGAAAAAGAAATTCAGTTATTTCTGTGACACATTAAATCTTGGGGAAATTTGTTAAGAACCTTAGAAAGTTTTAAAGAACATACATAAAAAATATTATGGATCTCAAAAACTGTTAAAGATAAAATATAAAAACTTGGTTTTCTGGGCAAAGAAAAAAGAAAAACATTTGTATACATTTTCTTGTCAGAAGCGGACCAACAATCTGAGAAAACTTTGTCTTTTTAACAGAAGGAAAGCAGAATTTCAATCTTATACTAGTGTACTTAAAATCCATTCATTCAACCTTCGTCCTACCTGACCACTCAAAATTCCATTCCAAAGATTTCCATTCACCAAACTTTTACAGCGTTCTTTTGCATTCAGATCTTGTCCAAAGTCTTTTCTCACCAATGACCAGTTAAATTTTAGGAGAAAATTACCTTCTTTTCCCTCAACAAAATGTATTCCCATTACTTATATCTTTCTTTTTTTATATTAATTAATTAATTAATTTTTATTATGTTATGTTAGTAGCCACATAGTACATCATTAGTTTTTGATGTAGTGTTCCATGATTCATTATGTATAACACCCAGTGCTCCATTGCAATACTTGCCCTCCTTAATACCCATCACCAGGCTCACCCATCCCCATCCCCTAAAACCCTCAGTTTGATTCCTGGAGTCTGTCATCTTTCATGGTTCATCTTCCCCTCTGATTTTCCCCACTTTATTTCCCCCTTCCTTCTCCTAATGTCTTCCATGTATTCCTTATGTTCCACAAATAAGTGAAACCTGATGACAATTGTCTTTCTCTGTTTGACTTATTTCACTTAGCATAATCTCCTCCAGTTCCATTCATGTTGATGCAAATGTTGGGTATTCGTCCTTTCTGATAGCTGAGTAATATTCCATGGTGTATATGGACCATGTCTTCTTTATCCATTTGTCTTTTGAAGGGCATCTTGGCTCCTTCTAGTTTGGAAATCATGGGCTGTACTGCTATGAATATTGGGGTGCATATGGCCCTTCTTTTCACGACATCTGTATCTTTGGGGTAAATACCCAGTATTGCGGTTGCTGGGTTATAGGGTAGCTCTATTTTTAACTCTTTGAGGAACTCCCACACTGTTTTCCAAAGTGGCGGTACCAACCTGTGTTCCCATCAACAGTTTAAAAGGGTTCCCCTTTCTCTGCAACCTCTCCAACATTTGTTGTTTCTTGTCTTGTCAATGTTCACCATTCTAACTGGTACAAAGTAGTATCTCAATACAGTTTTGATTTGAATTTCCCTGATGGCTAATGATGTTGAACATTTTTTCATGTGTCTGTTAGCCATTTGTATGTCTTCCTTGGAGAAGTGTCTGTTCAAATCTTCTGTCCATTTTTTTTTTTTGACTTGATTATTTGTTTTTGGGTGTTGAGTTTGAGAGTCCTTATATCTTTCTTACATGTCTCTTGCTTTCCTACATACAGAATTATTTTCCTTATTTCTATCAGTCTTAATTACATTTAGCAGAATTCTAACTCTTAGAAAATGTAGTCTCCAGTGAAAATTAAGTAGTAACCAATTGTAAACTGTTACACTAGAATTCTTTAGATGGCAAATTAATGAATATATTTCATAAGTTTTAGGAACACACATTTTTCATATTGCAGTCTTCCAATAAGGCACAAAGTACATTTTCCAATAGATACAAGTATCTTTAGTTTCTCTGCAATAAGAAATCAAAGAACTTAAATTCAGTAATCAATGTTTTAGTATTTTATTTGGAAAAGACAAATATCCAATGAATTCAATCCAATTTATCATTGAATTTAGCAAAACTTCAAAGTTTCAGGTTTAACAGCTATCTACAGGGTCAGATGACCATGAAACCGAGCAAGACACATTCTACAGTTTTTTGCAGAGTTTGGGGTTTTGGAACAATGATTGAAGCCTTGGACATATGAGATCTCTCCCCATTTGGAGAAGTTCTGGCAAAAGAGGTCAAACTGGAAAATAGTATTACAGAAAAGAGTTCCATGGAAGTGTTGTATCCCTTAATGTGGGAGTTTGTACTAAGACCAGGAAATGTTATTAAAAAGATGAGATTTTTTTTTTCCTCCGGTCTTGGAGGTCAAATATATTCAGTTATTAAGATTCTAACCCAACTGTGAGTCCAAAGGAATAGAGGGTGTTTGTCCCATAGTGGGAGTGATCAGCCCCTGATTTTCACAGGGGCATCCCACCAAAGGGAATGGAGTTCAACCTAATGGTCATGATTTCAGTCAGGGAGTCCTGCTGACCTCAGAAAGGAGGGCTACTGATTCTTCTGGAGCATTCCACCAAGGAGCAGCTTGCAGGAAATAGCAATGGCACTTTCTGTTGAGTCCCCCGCAACAGAGAGCCAGACACCTGTTGTCCAAATTGTGTCAGAAAAGGAGGGGCAGGACTCACCACTCAGATATTTTGGAATGTATTTTGCCCATAGATCAGGATGGCGACTGGACCTGGGGGAACAAAGCAAAAAGGGGAGGGGTTCAAAAGAAGCCAGGTAGCTGAAAACCAGCCAGCATCATGAAAAGGTGCCAAGCCCTAATGTGTGCAGATTGACCCTGGGTGAGCTGCAGATGGAAGGAGGGAGAAGACTAAAGGGGTCATTTGCCCTCATAGGCACAGGCTGGCTGCCTTCAGACCTTTAGACAACACCAGAGAGCCTCCCTGGCCAGAGACCTTCAGTGCTCTGAGGAGTACTAGGATTTGGCTGTGGAAGGACCAGAAAGAGAAAGAAGAAGGAAGGCAGGATCCCTCCAAAGGGCAAAAGTGGAAAAATCCCTCACCCTTTAGGGCATGAATGGTCTGGTGGGTTCTCCCTAGGGCTTCAGATCCTCACAGAGGAGTAATATCAACTGGGGTTTGTTGGTTCCCCAAGGAATACTAGACTCAGTCCAGCAAGGGATAGTCCCGAGAAATTCCTAGAGAATCCAGAGAAAGCCCAAGGCCTACAAAGTCTCCCTCCACAGGGTCCACCAAATGTAGGGGAAGGGGTGCCCACAAAGCCTCCTGGTAAGGGCTACCAAGTATGGTGCCTCTCCTGATCAGATGGGGGCCTTCAAGTGTGGGGCAACCCAATCTTGTGGAAATCAGGAGTGCTGTCAGTGAAAGAAGTCCCCTGAGGTAGAAAAAAGGCAATGGGAGTTTACTGAATACACCACAGGGACATGGAAGGCAGGACAACAAAGGAGAGACTGTGAGGAGGAGGTGGTGAGGGACCACAGTTAGAGGGTGAGGGCAGAGTGAAGGAGCATCGGGCCTTATGGAATTTTCCCTTTTCTGATAATCTTAGGAGCTGGCCCTGGTTGTAATTGGTCAGTTAGGGCCTATAACTATTTCAGTGAGCCTGTTTGCATTCAGCTGGGTGGCTGCTGTGGGCCCTTTTATCTCTATCAGGTTTCCATTGCTCAAGCCTGTTGCCTAAAAGTGGCCTCTACCTTTATTACTTGAAGTAGAGTTGCATGTAAAGAACTGAATTCAATAAAATACAACATGATCTTTAGGTACATATTTTCCCGATCTGAGTATATTTCCTGACTTTATAAAAAATAAATATAAAAAGTGTAAACCACAAAAAGAGCAATAATAATACCTACAAGAATAATATTGATATATTTTGGGGTCCACGAAGGCCTTTATAAACTTGACACCAAGTGAGAAATCATAAAGAAAAAGAGTAATAAATTTGAATAAATGCCAAAAATATCCAAGTACAAAACACAGAACTGGGAAACTATGTGTGGTATTTATTGGAGACCATGGATTAATATTTTTAACGTTACTGAATAAAAGAAAGTAAAAGATGAGCATCTTTAGAGAAAAATGATCAAGAACATAAGTTGATAGCAATATAACAAATATTATGGTCAATAAACAAATGAAAAAGTATTTCAAGTCATTCATTAATTAACTTAAAAATGAACAAAATTTATTTTTGCCCTATTCAATATCAAAATGGCAAAGGTTCAAAAAGTGAACAAACAAGAGTGAAATACTATTAGGATAAAGAAAAATGAATACAATGAATGAAAAATTCTTGTTTACTTCTAATGGAAATATATATTTATATATAGACAGATACTAAACTTCTGGGGAATAATTGGTCACTCAAAATTAATCCTGAATATGTACCCAACATTTTTTTTAAATTAATATTTTCTATGGAGTAATTAAGGATGTTTATAAATAATTAACAAATATGTGTGAATGTGTGTGTGTACATACATATTTATGTCCATATATGTATGTGTCTATCTGCAAATGCAGGCATATTTACTTATTTTAGTAGATGGACAGTGGTATCTCATTGTGGTTTTAATTTGTGTTTCCTTGATGGCTAATGTCTCTGACTACTTTTTTTCATTTACTTATTTGCTATTCATGTTTTCATTTGTAAAGTATCTGTTCAAGTCATATACATATGTGCATTTTTATAATAATTTTTAAAGAGAAGTGTAGTCTAAGTACAGTACAATGTAAAGACCTTAAGTGCTCAGTGTAATGAATTTTGACAAATACATATAACCACACAACTCATCCATTGTGTCCCTTTGTCAACTCCAACTCTATTTCCACATCACTATTCTGACTTAGATCACCACAGATTAGTTTTGCCTGTTCTAGAGTTTCATGTAAATGAAATCACTTAGTATACACACATTTTTTTGTGTCTGCCTACTTTACCTGAAAATAGGGTTTCTGAGATTCATCCATGCTGGGAGTGTCAATAGTTAGTAGTATCCTTTTGTGTGAATATACCACACATTGCGTATTTATTTTCCTGTTACTAAACGCTTAAGTTGTTTTAAGTTTGTGGCCCTTATGAGTAAAGTTGCTATGCACAGTCATATGCATGTCATATTGAGAATATGTTTTTATTTCTCAAGAGTAAATATCTATGAGTGGAATTACTGAGGTAAATGGCACTCCATTAGTAATTTCTGAGAGTTCTGTTGTTCCATATCGTCACCAACATTTGGTGCTTCCATTCTCTTTAAACTGTGTTATTTTAGTAGGTTAGTAGTGGTATCTCATTGCAGTTTTAATTTGCATTTCTGTGATGACTAATGATGAGCACTTTTTTTCATGTGCTTATTATCCATTCATATGTCTTCTTTGTGAAATGTTTCCTCAAGTCTTTTGTTAAATATTTTGAAGAAGGGGGTGATACTTGTCTTTCCACTATTGAATTGTAGGATTTCTCTGTATATTATGTATTTAAATCACATCAAAATGTTGTGAAAACCTTTCTATTCAATATTTTCCTATTTATTTTCTTAATAATGCCCAGAAGTTTTTGTTTTAAAAGTTTTAAAAGTAATTTGTAGTCCTTCCTATATTTTACTTAGGTTCTTTGCCTACTGAAAGTTTGTGAGGATACTCTTGGATATATGTTTTTTTTTAACTTAGACTTTTAGTTTTAAAATTTAGCTCTATCATCTATATAAATTAATACTCATGTACAGCATAAGGTGGAGATTTAGTTTTTTTTCCATACAGCTAGCAGATATTTAAGTACAATTAAGTACAGTTTTTTAAAAAAGATTTTCTTTTCCTTTCTTCCTTAAATTGACTTAGCTTCTTTCTCAAAAATTATTTGCTTGACAATCATAAGGGACTCAATCATAGGAAACAAACTGTGGGTTGCTGGAAGGAAGAGGAGTGGGTAGATGGGGAAACAGGGTGATGAATATTAAGGAGGGCATGTGATATAATGAGCACTGGGTATTATGTAAGACTGATGAACCATTGATCTCTACCTCTGAAACCAGTAGTACAATACATGTTAATTAATTGAATTTAAATAAAAATGAAATAAAGTGAAGACAATAGCATACTCCATAAAAATTATTTGATTGAATATATGTCAGTCTATTTCTAGAATCTCTATTATGTTTTAAAGATATATTTGTCTATCCTTTTATCAAAACTACACTACCTTGGGTGAAATAGATGAAGGGGATTAAGAGGTATAAACTTCTAGCTATAAGTAAGGCACAGAAATGAAAAGTACAACATAGGGAATATAGTAAAAAGATATTGTAATAACTTTGTGTGGTGACAGATGGTGACTACACTTACTGTGGTGAGCATTGAATAAAGCATAGAATTTTTTTTTTTTAAGATTTTATTTATTTGAGAGAGAGAGAGAGCATGAGAGAAGAGAGGTCAGCGGGAGAAGCAGACTCCCTGCCGAGCAGGGAGCCCGATGTGGGCCTCGATCCTGGGACTCCAGGATCATGACCTGAGCTGAAGACAGTCGCTTAACCAACTGAGCCACACAGGCGCCCCAAGAATTGTTGAATCACTATGTTCTACACCTAAAACTAATAAAACATTGTATGGCAACTATACTTCAGGTAAAAGTAAATAAATAAATAAATAAATACCTTTATTACAGTGACTTCATAGTAATTTCTTAAACCAAATATTTTTTTTTTTTTTTTGCTATCAGGTGATTTTTAATTATCTACTGGGATAAAATCTACATATGTTATTTAATTTTGTTTGTAATAAAATAATAAGTATATACTTATGCTTATAAATACTAAAATGCATACATATAGTATTTATATAAATACATGTATTTATTTATATAAGTATATATATATATGTATGTGTTTTACACACATACACAATGAAAATACTATTTCTCCAAATCCTGATTCTTTTTTTTTTTTTTTTTTTTTTTTTCCCCCCTTTTATTAATTTTTTCAGCGTAACAGTATTCATTCTTTTTGCACAACACCCAGTGCTCCATGCAAAACGTGCCCTCCCCATCACCCACCACCTGTTCCCCCAACCTCCCACCCCTGACCCTTCAAAACCCTCAGGTTGTTTTTCAGAGTCCATAGTCTCTTATGGTTCGCCTCCCCTCCCCAATGTCCATAGCCCGCTCCCCCTCTCCCAATCCCACCTCCCCCCAGCAACCCCCAGTTTGTTTTGTGAGATTAAGAGTCATTTATGGTTTGTCTCCCTCCCAATCCCATCTTGTTTCATTTATTCTTCTCCTATCCCCCTCCCCCACCATGTTGCTTCTCCATGTCCTCATATCAGGGAGATCATATGATAGTTGTCTTTCTCCGATTGACTTATTTCACTAAGCATGATACGCTCTAGTTCCATCCACGTCGTCGCAAATGGCAAGATTTCATTTCTTTTGATGGCTGCATAGTATTCCATTGTGTATATATACCACATCTTCTTGATCCATTCATCTGTTGATGGACATCTAGGTTCTTTCCATAGTCTGGCTATTGTAGACATTGCTGCTATAAACATTCGGGTACACGTGCCCCTTCGGATCACTATGTTAGTATCTTTAGGGTAAATACCCAGTAGTGCAATTGCTGGGTCATAGGGTAGTTCTATTTTCAACATTTTGAGGAACCTCCATGCTGTTTTCCAGAGTGGTTGGACCAGCTTGCATTCCCACCAACAGTGGAGGAGGGTTCCCCTTTCTCCACATCCTCTCCAGCATCTGTCATTTCCTGACTTGTTAATTTTAGCCATTCTGACTGGTGTGAGGTGATATCTCATTGTGGTTTTGATTTGTATTTCCCTGATGCCGAGTGACGTGGAGCACTTTTTCATGTGTCTGTTGGCCATCTGGATGTCTTCTTTGCAGAAATGTCTGTTCATGTCCTCTGCCCATTTCTTGATTGGATTGTTTGTTCTTTGGATGTTGAGTTTGCTAAGTTCCTTATAGATTTTGGATACTAGCCCTTTATCTGATATGTCGTTTGCAAATATCTTCTCCCATTCTGTCAGCTGTCTTTTGGTTTTGTTAACTGTTTCCTTTGCTGTGCAAAAGCTTTTGATCTTGATGAAATCCCAATAGTTCATTTTTGCCCTTGCTTCCCTTGCCTTTGCCGTTGTTCCTAGGAAGATGTTGCTGCGGCTGAGGTCGAAGAGGTAGGGATAGAGGGCACATACCTCAATATTATCAAAGCCATCTATGAAAAACCCACTGCAAATATCATTCTCAATGGAGAAAAACTGAAAGCTTTTCCATTAAGGTCAGGAACACGGCAGGGATGTCCATTATCACCACTGCTATTCAACATAGTATTAGAAGTCCTAGCCTCAGCAATCAGACAACAAAAAGAAATTAAAGGCATCCAAATTGGTAAAGAAGAAGTCAAACTATCACTCTTCGCAGATGATATGATACTATATGTGGAAAACCCAAAAGACTCCACTCCAAAACTGCTAGAACTTGTACAGGAATTCAGTAAAGTGTCAGGATATAAAATCAATGCACAGAAATCAGTTGCATTTCTGTACACCAACAACAAGACTGAAGAAAGAGAAATTAAGGAGTCAATCCCATTCACAATTGTACCCAAAACTATAAGATACCTAGGAATAAACCTAACCAAAGAGACTAAGAATCTATACACAGAAAATTATAAAGTACTCATGAAAGAAATTGAGGAAGACACAAAAAAATGGAAAAATGTTCCATGCTCCTGGATTGGAAGAATAAATATTGTGAAAATGTCTATGCTACCTAAAGCAATCTACACATTTAATGCAATCCCTATCAAAATACCATCCATTTTTTTCAAAGAAATGGAACAAATAATCCTCAAATTTATATGGAACCAGAAAAGACCTCGAATAGCCAAAGGAATATTGAAGAACAAAGCCAAAGTTGGTGGCATCACAATTCCGGACTTCAAGCTCTATTACAAAGCTGTCATCATCAAGACAGCATGGTACTGGCACAAAAACAGACACATAGACCAGTGGAACAGAATAGAGAGCCCAGAAATCGACCCTCAACTCTATGGTCAACTAATCTTCGACAAAGCAGGAAAGAATGTCCAATGGAAAAAAGACAGCCTCTTCAATAAATGGTGCTGGGAAAATTGGACAGCCACATGCAGAAAAATGAAATTGGACCACTTCCTTACACCACACACGAAAATAGACTCCAAATGGATGAAGGACCTCAATGTGAGAAAGGAATCCATCAAAATCCTTGAGGAGAACGCAGGCAGCAAACCAAATATTTTAAGTCTTCCATCTTAGTTCTTCTTTGTAAGACTGCTTAAGTTATTTTAGGTTCTTTGCATTTCCAAATAAATTATACAAAAAACTTGTCAATTTCCACAAAAATGTCTGCTAGAATTTTCACTGGGGTTATATTAAATTTACATATCACTTTGAAAAAAACTGACAACATAACAATAGGGAATCTTTTAAAATAAAAAGGGCATATCTTTCTACTTATTAGGCCTTTAATTTCTTTCAGATATTTTCCTAGTAATTTTTAGAGTAAAGTTTTTGTATATTATTTGTTATATGTAGCTCTCAATAGTTTATATGCTTGGATGGTTTTATAAATGTTTTAAAATAAAATTTTATTTAAAACTATTTGCTAGTAATATTGAGCAATTCTAGAATTTGTTTGATTTCATTGTCAAATTTACTTAAAAGTTCAAATATTTTCCCATAGATGTCTTACAATTCTACTTAAATACCATGGAAACTTGAACAGAGATTTTCTTCTTTCTTGCGAATCTTTATGTCTTTTAAATTCTTTCTAGCGTTCTTAAATTAGCTGGGCCCATAGTACAAGGTGAAATGAAAATAGGGAGACTGGGCATCTTTACCTTGTTCCCACAGTTGGAGTGAAAGAATTAGGTCTTTTCCCACGTAAGTGTGGTATTAGCTATAGTTTTCATAGATAGCTTTTATCAGACAGAGGTTATTGTAATCATAAATGTGTTTTGCAGTTAGCCAAGTGCTTTTTCTGCAGTTATTACCATCATAAAATTTTTCTCTTCTACTTTGTTAATGTGATGAAATATGTTAATTGGTTTTTGAATGTTAAACCAAGCTTTCCTTCCTGGGAGGAAATACACTTGCTCATGACATTAATCTGCTGTTTCTGCATTCTACTTGTTAATATTTTGTTAAGAATTTTTATGTCTATATATTCTATATGTAGACATATATATACATATATGTCTATATACTCTTAATTTTATTTTCTTGTAATATCCTTTTCTATTTTTGATGTGAGGTCTATGAAGGTTATGCTTCCTCATAAAAGATCACTTATCTTCTGGGACACCTGCGTGGCTCAGTGGGTTAAGCCTCAGCCTTTGGTTCAGCTCATGATCTCAGGGTCATGGGATGGAGCCACGCATCAGGCTCTCTGCTCAGCACGGAGCCTGCTTTCCCCCTCTCTCTCTGTCTGCCTCTCTGCCTACTTGTGATCTCTCTCTGTCAAATAAATAAAATCTTAAAAAAAAAAAGAGAGAGAGATCACTTATCTTCTATGTTCTGAAAGATTTTGTGGCAGTTTTTGAAATGATTCTTTACTAAGTGTTTGATATAATTCATGAGGAAAGCATTTGGCACCAGTGTTTTCTTTTTAAGGAGGTTGGTGGTTAAATACGAATACCTTTGACAGATAGAGTTCTCTAGGTTTCCCACGTAGTCTTTTGCCAATGTTAGAAGGCTATGTTTCCAAGGAATTTGTAAACTTCACCCAAACTGTCAGATTTATTGGCATAAAGTTGCTCATGTTCCCTGTTTGTAATATTTCCATACACTCATATGTATGTATGTGGGTGTACAACCTATAGTGATAGGATTCTTTCATTCCTGATACTAGACTTCAGGTTTTTTCTCCCTTATTTTTCTTAAATTACTATTATTAATGGTTATCATTAATCTTTTCCAAGAATCATTTTTTTTCTTTTTTGATTTTACTTGTCTGCATTCTATTACATTGATTTCTACTTATAGTATGATCCGTCTCCTTTTTTAAAAATTTGTTTTCTTTTTCCTAAAATTTGTTAGTAGAACCATAAACACTTGATTATGTGCCTTTGTTTCCTCATAATACGGTAACTGAATTCTATAAAATTATCTTATGGATTACTACATAGACATCTTATAAATTTAATATGTTGTATTTATCAATCAGACATATTTTCTAATTTCAACTGTGACTCCTTTTCTGACATATTTTTTAGCAGTTCATTGTTTAATTTCCAAATGTTTGGGATTTTTGGCTATATCACCATTATTGTTTTTGCATGTAATTCAGTTGTGGTCAGAAAAATATGCTTTGTGATAATTTTAAATCTTTAAAAGTTAGTGAGAATTGCTCTATGTCACTGAATATTACCTACAGGCATACCTTGGAGATATTGTGGGTTCAGTTCTGGACCACTGCAATAAAGCAAATATTGCAATAAAGCAAACCAAATGATTTGTTTGGATTCCCAGGGCATATAAAAGTTATGTTTACACTATGCTTATGTTTTAAGTATACAATAACATTATGTCTAAAAAACCCACAATGTATGTACATTAATTTAAAAATAACTTGTTAAAAATGTTAATGAAAATCAAAAAGTAAAACAAAATAAAATAATTCTTAACATCTGTGGGTTGGGGTAGGGAAGACTCATTCCATGCAGGAGCACAACATAAAAAGACACGTTTAAAGTAAAAGCTGGAAAACATATAGCACTTAAACACTCAGCATAAGAAAGCTGCTGCTGTATTGATATCAGAAAAAGTAGAACTCAAGGCAAAGATTATTACCAGAAACAGCTCTTTCATAATGACAATAGGGTCAATTCATGAGGAAAATATACAAGTTTAAAACTACATATAATTAATAACAAAACATCAAAACATATGAAGTAAAAATTGACAAGCTTCGAGGAAGACATTGACAAATCCCAATCATATTTGGAGGCTTAAACACTGCATTTTAAATAACAGAAAAACTAGATTAAAAATACCAAGAAAGCCATAGATATTTAAACTACACGATCAACCAACTATACATAACATTTGTAAGATATTATGCCGAAAACTACAGTCTACACACCCTTTTCAAGTGCACATGGATATTCAGCAAGATATAGGCATACCTCACTTTACTGCATTTCACAGATAATGCTTTTTTTTTTTTTTAACAAATTCAAGGTTTGTGGCAGCCCTGCATCCAGCAAGTCTATTGGTTCTACTTTTCCAGCAGCATATGCTCACTTCTTGTCCCTATTTCAACTTTTCCCATCTATTTTCTTCTTTATTTCTTGTATTTTTTTAAATTTTGCTGTGTATTGAGAATTTCTTTTGACCTACTGTCAAGTTGATATCAGATTTTTTTCATATTTTTATTCTAACATTTATGTTTAGTTCTTTTTTACAATCTCCACTTCTTTAATAAAATTTTCCAGAAGTTTAAACATATTTCCTACCTTTCTCTAGGCCCTTTAAAATATTCGTCACAGTTAATTTGAAGTTTCTACCAGATAATTCAATATTTGGGCCCTCACTAGGTCTGCTTCTATGGCCCAATTTCATTTTGGACAATCGATCACATTTTATTGCTTTATCTATTTCTTTATTTTTATTGTACACTAGATGTCTTATGGAAAAGAATAGTAGTGATTAACTTAATTCTAAAATAATTTTTGCTCAGGGTGCCTGGGTGGCTCAGTTGGTTAAGCAATGGCCTTCAGTTCGGGTCATGATCCTGGAGTCCCAGAATCAAGTCCTGCATCAGGCTGCCAGCTCCACAGGAAGTCTGCTTCTCCTTCTGACTTTCTCTCCTCTCATGCTCTCTCTCTCAAATAAATCTTAAATAAATAAAATATTTAAAAAAATAAAAGCCCCTACTCCTTCATATGTAAGCGTTAGCCATTGAGGCAATGTCATCTGCAGTGGAGAGGGTTGGTTCGTTACTTTGGTTAGATTCAGTTCAACACTGACTTCAGTGATTTGAGTACATGATCAAGACCTTGCCTTTGGCTGGTATTGAAGCACCAGGAAGAGGCCAAGAATCCCTTCGTGCCTTATATTCCAGCCATCAACCTTCCAAACTGTTGGAGATTTTTTTTTTTTTTTTAATTTACTGCCTAGATTTCCAGGTCTGTTTGGTCAGGTTACTGGGGATTTCTCTGGGCTCATAGTATATTGTTCCTGGTTCTTGGTCACACAGGCACCACATCTCTGCTCTGCTTTCCCACATCCAGCCTTACAAGGCTTTGGCAGTGTGTACAGTAAAGCTCTACAGCATCTGTGGAGAGTTTATCTGAGGTCCCCATCACTCTCTTAATAGGTATTAGGCAACAACAGTGAATTCTGAGTTGGTTCCAAAGGTTTTCTTTCATTTCTCCTGTTCTGTCTTCCGCCTTCCTTCGCTTTGCTTCCCTGTATCCCAGGGACCTTATCTCTCACCTATTTCTCTCTGCTCCAAATATGGCATGTGAATATCCAGTGACGATATGTGTTGTAGAATCTCTTGGTGGCTGTGGCCCCTCAGTTTTTGAAACCATTTTTACGAGCCAGTGTTTGGTCTCTAAAATGCATAGGAAGAGTTTAGCCAGTTTCTTCTTACCTCTGCTGATGGCTGCTTCCTTACCCTCTTATTTCTCCATCAGAAATGGAATCCACCATAAATCTTTTTTCTCCCAGGATGAGGCTTGCCATTTTCTATTTTGTAATCATTTTTGTGGTCTCACCTGTCTGATTAATTTAAAAAAACCTTTACTTTTATAAATTACCCAGTTGTCCTTGTTGTTAAGTGGGAATGACATTATGTTGTTACTTTCTTCATCTCCAGCAGAAGCAGACATTTTAAAATTATTTTAATAGTAAAAAGTATCAAATAATTATAGGTTTAAATAAGTTATGATTTCCCATAGATTACAGCATTATAAAAGTGATACAGAAAATTATTTTCATAAAAAATTTTGTATTTTTTAAAATTTCTTTTTTAAAAGATTTATTTACTTATATATTTATTTGAGAAAGAAAAAGAGATACAGGACACTGGGAGGGGCAGAGGCAGAGAGAGAGAGAAGCCGACTCCACTAAGCCTCAAGTCTGACACAGGGCTCCATCCCAGGACCCTGAGATCATGACCTGAACTGAAATCAGGTGTTGACACCTAACTGACTGAGCCACCCAGGTGTCCTAACGGTTTTATATTTTTATTTTTATTTTATTTTCTAAAAATATTTTATTCATTTATTTGACAGACGGAGATCACAAGTAGGCAGAGCAGTGGGCAGAGAGAGAGGAAGAAGCAGGTTCCCGGAAGAAGAGAGCCCGATGTGGGGCTCGATCCAAGGACCCCGAGACCATGACCTGAGCCGAAGGCAGACACTTAACAACTGAGCCACCCCAATGGTTTTATATTTTTAAATGACAAATGTAGATTATGAAATTTTAGTTAATGCATTTTAAAATTATAGTTATCTCGGGTGAGATTATATACTCCTTAGCTAGGGATCATCTTGTTGGAAGGGACAGAATCCTTCTCTAGGTATTTTTTCCTTTGATGCCAAACTACAGTATTTCCACACAGACAAATAGGCTCTGTTGGAAGGACTATATAGTAGGGTTAACAAGTGGCTGCTCTTTCTAGCCCTGTTAGATTAAACAGCCTCTCATACCTGCTACTCCCTACACAAAGGTGCCCCTCTACCTAAAATGATTCTCTGAGTTCCACTTGGAGATATTTAGATGGAGAATCTGGAACGTTCTCTCAGGTTCAACCTGTTATGGTTATGATGTACTAACAGGAAGGTTGGGAAACTTTATTTTTGAGTGTCATTGTCGTTTTCATCATTGTCTAAATGTTTATGATCTTGCTTCTTCATTAGCGAACAACTCTTTTAAGATCAAAGATCTGACTGGCTTATTCCATGTTGTATTCCCAGTATGAAGGGAAGTGCCCTGCACTCAATGTGTATTTGAGACATTTTAAATAACAATCTCAAGCTCTCTTCCCCGCCACAGAAGTGTTATTTTCAATACACTGTATTTCTGTTACTTATGAAATATACTACCTGGTGCAACAACAGTCCTTACAAAGTTTAAGTGGTACATATGAGATTTAAAGTGGTATACAAAGTTACCACCTAAAAGATTATATAAAATATGAATAGAAATTAGACTTACTGAATCATAACAATTAACAATGGAGTTGAGGTTTAAGAAAAAAATGTGATCATGCAGTATGAGAACAGACTTGTGATAAAGGGTTATCTGTTCAGTGACTAAGGGTAATGTGTTCAGTGACTAAGGTAACATTAGAGGTTGAATATGCTATAGGGTAAAAGAGAGGGAGTATATTTCCATATACTGAGTTATGGAGATTTCTTCTGAGGTGAGTCTTGATTGTTGAATATGCTTCCTCAGGCAAATATAGTAGAATGATTAGAAAATATTTGAAGTTTCATTATGAGTGCAATTAGCAAATTATTTCTTTTATTTGTTCTTTTCTTTCAGCCTTCTTCTTTCCCTTCACAAAATTGTATTGGATACCAATTATGCATGAGGCTAGGCACCTTTTTTTCAGAGCTACTGAGAGAAATGAACAAAACAAATCCCATTCCCTTATACAGCTTGCATTTTATGGGGAAGGACAAAGAATGAACAAATAGATCCATAAAGATGAGTGTGTGTGTGTGTGTGTGTGTGTGTGTGTGTGTGTGTGTATGCAGTGATAAGTGCAGTGAGAAGAGTTATTGATAGGGAGTACTATTAGCTGCTCTTTTCAGTAGACTGTCCTCTGGTCAAAGGCTACATCCTTGTACTTGAGAGAAGCTAAAGAGCCATCCAGGTACAGGAACAGTGGATTGGGTGCAGTATCTATCAGAAGACAACACTTGGAGATGGGAGCCCACTTGTTACATTCACCCAAGTTCAAAAATGCCAGAACATCTGGAGTGGAATGAAGAGAGCACTGAGTGATAGAAAATAAATTTGGAGTGGCAACTCGGAGCCAGATGATATAATGTATCACAGATCATGAAAAGGACTTGAGATTTTATTCTAATAAGATAAGTTATTGGAGGCTTTGGAGCAGAGAAAAAATATATATGATCTTAAAAGGATCAGTCTGGCTGCTGTGTAAAGAATAATCTGTATAAGACCATTAGGGTAAGGATAATTTTTGTTCTTTTTTTGAATTAGTGTTGGGGCATACATATATCTTCTGTTGTAGCTTTATGGGTCTTTAAAGTATTCTACATAAAGTACATTTTTGGGACTTCTATTATCAGTCAACAAAATGGATTTGTTTTGCTTATGACACTAAGACATTTAGATAGAAAAAAATGAAAATTTTGTTATGTCTTTTAAGCCTCCAAGTAGTTGAATGCATTATTAGACTGAGTATGATCATATAGGAGCAGGTAGCAGCTATAATAAATAGTTTAATGTCAAAATTATAATTTTAAAATCCCATTCAAGATATTAAAAAATGTTAAATCATTTATATAATCATGTGAATGTAAATTTATATAAAAATCATTTTCCATATTGGATTTTAAAATAAATATTTGTCAGAAACTATTACCAAAAGAGAAGATTTACAAAGATACATGTGGAATATATTTTTAACTGCATCAAAAATAGCAACATAAAGTTAAATGAATTTCAAGAAGGCCTAGATTGGAAAATAAGGGCATCTATCTGGAAGCTGTTGATGTACTTAAACAGAAGAAGTTATTTCAAATCAAATGTTATATAATAGTTGCCATTTTGGGGCTGCTACTCTCTGCCAGGCACTGAACTAAGCATATTGTACAGATAAATTATTTTAATATTCTCTCCATTCACTGCTAAAGAGAATAAATTGTGGTCAGTTACTACTGAAAAATAAGGCCTATTATTGTATATCTATTTTAGGTAAGTAGTGAATTCTTAATCAAGAAAGTAAAAATATGATTTAATCAGGTTAGTATTGAGATCATTGATGAAATAATAGAATCCCAGATCTTCCTATTGCCCTGGAAGGAAAGAGCTGAAAAATATTTAGCTGTAACGGTACAGAAAGAACTAATACATTGCAGCTTTATATTTCGTTTGTTTATTTCCTGCAGCTGCCTTGCAGGAAATGTGTGTATCATCTAATTGGGAAGGTGTCCACCAGCAATTACATCAGATGGAATCCATGGGATCCAGCAATTATAGCAGATTGGATTAAGAACAAATGGATACTTAGTACTTCTTAATGATGATGATGACGATGGCCATACTAAGAGTATTGGTGTGACATTAACAGTGAATAGAAGACTATTTCCATCATCTCTTTCTCTCTCTTTTTTACTACATATGTAACATTCTTACTTGCATTCCAAGTTTTCAGTGAGAAGACATCTTTCTCAAGGTCCCTCATTTGACAATATACCAGTTATTGATAAATGAACTAAACAAGGTAGGATAGCATGCTTTAGCTAGGTGTCATACAAAGGGCAACTAGTGGTAATCATAATTTTCTTCTGCATAATACATTTCTATGGTGATCTAAAATTAAATTATAAACATTGAATAACTTCACCTCTTAGAGCCAAAAAAGGGTCATTATTTCCAGAACTGAACCTCAACTGCATCTTACTCAATAAATATCCACCTTTCTAACTTAAGCTGAATTTGAAGTAAGAGAAAGTACAATTGCTATAGAATGCAGAAAATCAAAAGATTATTGAAATAGGATTTTAAATACTTCTTTCAGAAATCAAAAAATAATTTGCCATATTAAACTAAAAATGACCAATTTAACCATGAATTCAATTGTAATTAGGTTTTAACATTAATAAATGTTATTCTTTTGATACTATAAACTTTGATGAGTAATGTAATCTTCTAGACTGCTAATAAGCAGAGATCATATATAGAATCACCTATGGAACCTGACCTAGTGCTAAGTACTGGAGACAAAAGGAACTGATACTGCACAATTGATACTATAAACAAAATACTAAATTTAATAAGACATTCTAATTAGATTGAAAAATGATCAAGTTAAAATAATAATCTAACAGAGTTCAGGCTCTTTTCATGTTTCATGTGAAAGTAGGGAAAATGCATTCTAGAGTTAATATCTGGGAAAAATTAACTTAATCTCTTTCCGTTCATAATGCAAGGTTTTAGAAGTCTACATAGGATCTATGGAAATGGGTATTTGTGGATGTTTGGTGTGTGTGTGTTTCTTTGAAATTTTCTTTGATGTGCTAGTTGCCTTTGGGTACTTTGGAGTATGCTTTTGCAAAGATTTTTTTTTTTTCCATTCCAGTCAATAGGAAACAAAATTAAGTTTGATGTTTAAACATACCTAGACTAGGAAATAGAGGCTCAAGAGACTCACAGTTTTTGGAGAGAACACTCGTATTGTATTTACTTATGTAAGCATTTTACTTTTTATGAATGCATGAAAGAACCTAATATGTGATCTCTCTGTAAAACTCCTTTTTGTGCAGTTTATAGAAAAATGCATTTCTTGTCTAACTCCACTATCAAAATTGTTGTTGCTATGTGAGATAACTTCTTTATATATTATGTTATTATAGAGAGCAGTGTTCTAGCACGAATGGCTATTTTTTTCACTCATTTCTATAATCTCTTCCAGGAGTTGCTGGCCCTGCATTTGCATGTAGTCTTCTTCAACATCCCTATTCTAAATGTTACCTTTATGGTCTATAGCATTTATTTTGCTTTAGTAACTGAAGTAAATTCCGGGGATCTTCAAGGCCGTAGAAGTGGTCTCATACATTATCAGTTTGATTAAATCTCAACTCCTGATTACGACAGCAGGGCATTTACTGTGTTCTGGCTCATGACAACTTTATAAAGCTTCTTTTGTGTCATCGTGACACCACTTAGTTTTGCCATTGATCTGCACAGTGTAAGATTTTCAATGGTAAATCCATACTGTGACCCAGCATTCTTTTAGTTTTATGCTTGGGGAAGCTGTGCATTCTATGTAAATAACTTTTTAGTCAATGAGAGAGAAAGGCTAGTGAAAAAGGGGAGGAGATAAAATCTATCAAAGTAGTCTATGTACTTTGAAAAGGCATATTCAAATTACCTTATGTCTATACATGTGATGTTATAATAGAAGAGGACCATCGACTGAACACAATCCATAGACAAAAACTCAACTACATTTTCTGACTTGGTAGGAATAAAAATGAAGGAAAAGTCTATGTTTTGTGATTCAGTTATTTCTCCCTGGGGATGACTATAGCAGTATCTGTACATAGGCCTACGTTTTTATTATTATTGAAGAGAGCAGCCATGGGTTTAAAAGATTACCAATAGAATTACCACTTGGCTATGGCAGAGAACACCAACTATTAGCCAACAGTTAGAAAAATACCACAAAACATTTATGTTCCCAATTCATAGATTATGGACATACATTTGGGGGCACCTCACATAATGCCTCTCTCACCTGAACTTCCCACCTCCCAAGAGAGTGAGCTTTCTGCTGGAAAGTGTCTAGGCAGCCCATTCTATATTGAAATTGTTTCAACCTTTCCCTTTATTGAGTTAAATTAGTTTCTCTACAACTTCTCCCATACCAGTCCCAGGTCTGCTCTCTGGATCTGTACCAAATTATCTAATTCTCTTCTCGGACAACCCTTGACATAGCTAAAAACAGCTATCAAGTCTCCCTAACATTTATTTCCAGGCTATTTGTACATCACTAAAATAAGATTAACTATCCCTCATATGGCTTGTCTCAAGATGTGATGAGAATAAGGTGAAATAATAGATGTGAATGTGTGTCAAGAATAGAAATAAAGATAACCTGAAATTTTTCATTGTTATATTTTAAAACTAAGAGGTATGAAATGCTAAGCCTTCAGCTTAAATAGTTTTTGCCATGGTAATTTAAGAAAATTCAATTGTTTAAACTTCTGCATTCTTAAGTTTGAACTAAATTAGTGCTGAGATAAGCAATAATTAGGGCAGATAAGGCAGGTTAATGCAACCTCCAGGAAGGATAGAATATGTAGCCGAGGAGATCCAGCTGAGGAGACTCTTCTGGTTTTGCAAGCCCAAAGAAGTTGAGGAACGGATCCAAGGAGGCTTCATTGTTAAGTACAATGTCTCTTATAATATAAGAACTTCAGCCATAGCCCTGTCACCCTGATAGCGAGCCTTCAATCTGGGAGTAAAATCTACCTGTGGCATCTGCATATTTATTCAGACTCTGGGTTCAGATCAAGCTTACATCTGACTATACCACTTGTTAACTGTGTGAACTGTGGCAAGTGATTTTAACTTTTGGCTTCCAATTCCTTGCCTGAAAATGGGAATAATAATAGTGTTATTGTAAGGATTGCATGACTTAAAACATAGAGCGCTTCATAGCTCAATAAATGTCAGCGACAGCGATGATGAATTCCTCAGTACCAGGGCTAGAATGGGTATCTTCAGCTATGCACTTTCCTTAATTTGTGCCCAAGGTTATGTATTGTGGCTCCATGTTTAAGCCAATGGGCACAGAGCTGGTTTTCCTACTCTTTCTCTCATCCTTAGAATGTGTCACAGAGAGAAAGCCGAGATACCGTGCACTGAAAAGAATTTATTCATTAGGAAAATGCAGGCCCCATAGTTAACTGACAGGCCTGTGCTATAGATGATGTTGACGACTTGTTACAATCTGCCTACCCAATCTGAACAAACCCATTTCTTCTACATCTGGCCAGAGAGTAACATCACTGTTCCAAGTGCTCAGTTCAAAGCCACATAATAAGGGTCAGTCATATCACAGTCAAAGAATATTCCATTGATATCATTGACCTGAATGAGAGAAAAATTATAGATGCAACTACCAGATTAGTAGTATCCTCACCAGTGGTAACCAAAGTTGGAGGGAAAGACAAAACAAATGCACCAGGTGCATAAATTGTCATAAGTGCACAGGCTCAAGTTAACATCTTTATTATAATTTGTTTTATTTCCCTTTGACCTTACTTGTTGCTGTATAAATCCCTTCCAAATGTCTTCTCAAAGTAGAAGAAGCAAATCAGACCACCAGAAATTCTGACCATGACTACTGTTACTTCATTTTCCTGTGGATTTCTCATTCCGGGAGAGTCAGATGGAGGAGTAGGTCTCCTTTGCAGGCCACATGGAGTGATGCCTGTTCACAGCAACACTTTCTGTGGAAGCTGGAGGCAACTTGGCTTAGCTGTAGTGTGTTGTTGGCTCATAAGACTATACTCTTTTTGCAGTTTCTCCATTTTCATTCTGTTTTATTTTTCATAAGTCTTGCTGACTGATACAATTTCTTCTGAACTTTCAACTTAAATTATTCTATTTTCCTCATACTTTGATGCCTTTCTGATTTCTTCTTTGATCTACTTTTCTAATCAATACTGCCCACTCAAAATACAATAGAATTTGAGAAGTACACTCTTGAATTTTCATGTTTTTTTAAACATTTCATTTTCTTTCTTTTTATTTCATTTCATTCCTTTCTCTTTTTCTAATAGGAAACTTTTCTTTCACTCATATTTCGAAAAATCTGGCTTCCACAGGTGACAGGGGTTGACCATTTTGTTGCCCACTGGTATGATCTAGAATCCATCTGCATTCTGTAATCAGGCTATGAAGTTGTTGGCTCAGAAACTCCAGCAGCTAGAAGTCTAGGAGTTTGGTGGAGACAGGACTCCTTTACCTCTTTCTCCTGGAGGTTAGACCAACCTTATTTGGCTCCTATCTTCCTCCCTTAAAATTCCTTGGTTGTGACTGAGATGCTGTTTAGGGGATTCCCCTTACTTCTGGTCTCTTTCTTCCATACCCCTTCTATAGCCATGCCTTTACTTTATGTTTTGGAGATATCTACAGCCTCATTGTATTGACAGTTTACGCAGGCAGAAAATTTCCTCAGCAGATAAAATACCAATAAATGGCAAATGTTGGCTCCTCCATCAATCAGAAAAGCATGAATTCAATAGGTCACACTTCAAGGATGCTAAAATTACTTTTTTATACATATAACATTTTTATGCCTCTGTAGGATCAATTAATTTATATTAGATATAGAATTTAACATGCTAGTATCAGAACCTGAAAGCTTATATGAATCTGAACAAATATGACTGCATAGATACTGAATAATATATCTAATGAAACTAGTTTGTTATAAAAATTTACTCTAAAACCAAAGCTGATAGAAAAATTTAAAACAAATATCAGAATAATTCTATGAACAAAGAAGTCAAAGTCATATTCACAAAGTATTTATGAAATAATGAAATAAGAACTTAGTATACTAAAACCTATACAGAGTTTTGAAGCTATACTCAGGAAAATATTCTTATCATAAAGCACTAATTTCTAAACATTAAATCACTCGAAAACCTTTGAAAATAATCGAAAATAAACATAAAGAAATTATTTAGACAGAAACAAAAGATGGATAAGTAGTAAAGTTGATTTACAAATCCAAAAACTCGTTATTTTATTGTTAACTGGTTATTTTTAAACCAAATAAAATAAGTACATAGATAATCTACTTAAGAAGAAGAAAAATAGTAGTAAATAAAACTATCATTTTGAAAGAAGGTATAAGTGCTGCTAGAAAATAATTTTGAGGGGTTATTTTGTACACTTCTATACAAATATATATAAAGTATGTGGACAGTAGATTGATTTGTATGGAGAAATATTACACGGTAGTTAAGAAGGAGCAAGAATTGCTATCTTATTTTTGTCAGTTGCTAGCTGTGTAAAATTGGGAAATTTTCATATTATCAGTTATATCATCTGCAAAATGAGGTTGATGATAATTAGATTTACCACTGTATATTGTTCTGAGGATTGAATTAAAAAATGTATCAAAAGAACTTTGCAGATTCCTGGCACCAAGTTTGTGTCTAATTAAAGTTTGGCATTAATAATAGTTGTGATAGTTGGGTTTTGCAAACAAGCTTAATACTTTACCAGTGACTAACTTGGATATTCTTAATATATTATTATTAGAATTACTTTAAGTCTCACCATAAGATTGGCAAGTGGTAAGCAAATTAGTATACACATTTTCAAGCAAATAAAACAAAAATCTGTGATTAGATAAATTCAAGGGCTATAACTCAGTTATAGTTTGAACTGAGTTTGAACTCAGTTCAAAGTCCCGGGGACTCATTTCAAAGGCCAACTTCCAAATTTCTTCTGTCTTCCCACTCGGTTGGCAACCATGTTGTAGGGAATGTACATAAACAAGTAATGGGCAAGGGAGAGACCTCCTTCTAGGACTTGTCTGGATTTAGACCCAATGTTTTTGCTGTTATCAGCTGCTGGAGCTGTCATCATCTGTTTTCTTGGCATAGAAAATATCATTTATAGCTTGGACAGATTCATTTCCATTTTTTCTGTTTAGCTCTTCTGGCATTGGTGATCATGTAGAAAAGGTGGTCAGCCCTCCCCACACACCAGCTCTCCTGCAAGTGGAGAAACACCCTGCTTTTGCAACAACATAGCTGCCAAGTCTTGGAAATCCAGAGGACAAAAGTGAAGTACACTTTCATTTCCTCTCATCCAGAACTGCCAAGGGAACACAGGTTAGTACCAGTTAGCCTTCCCTCCCTCAGATTCTCCTGCTGGAGCTGAAATATCTTACCACTTCTCACTCATCCTTTCCTTCATTTGAACTCTTTTTCATTCAAGTTCCAACAGCTTCACTAAGTATGATATTGGTGGGTAAGGGATGGTGTTGATTAACCAGGTCATGTCTTTTATCAAATCTATGAGCTGTAAGTCAAACCAATCTTCAAATGCTTTAAGCTGACATCAGAGGGAGGTGTTTCTTCATGTTTAGTGGAGAAAGAAGTTATCACAGAGACACAGAAAGTTTAGTGTGGGTTGGAAAGTCGTACACAAGTCACAGGAAAGGGAACAAAATCAGAAAAATGGGCAAGACTCAGGGGGGTATATGGTCTTAAAGATCATAATAAAGAATTTGGATTGCATTCAGATTGTAATGATAAACAATAGAGGGTCTTATGTCAGGGAAAGTCATGATTTGGTTTATACTGCTAAATATGTGCACCATTTCACATTTCACAGAAGAGAGAAGAAGTAGAGATATCATAGGATATTGTTGAACACATCCAGATGAGAAACGAAATGATGGTGAGGTCCAGTGTTGTTATAGTGCAAAGGATGGCAAATTAGATGTGGAATGGAAAGAAAATGAAAAGAATCAAGGATGAGTTCTTTTTACAGACCTGAGCAACTAAGTAGTTGCTAGGGCCACTTAATGAAATGGAACATTTATTCTGCTCCAGGCTTTGAGATAGGTAGAGTAAGGGAGAAAAAAAAATAGTTTCCATTTGAGAATGATGTACTCAAGGAGATGAACGTAACCTTCAAAGATGGGAGTGAAGATTCAGAGAGGTTACTAATGACAGAATGGCCATTGCCTCTGTTGGGGGCAGGATTTGTTTGACTAGGGAAGGATATGAAGGAAATTCCTGTGGTAATGGAAACATTCTATAATGTGTTGCATACAGGCGTATGCATTTGTCAAACCTCCTGGAACTATATGCTTAAGATCTGTTCACTTCAATGTGTATCTAGAATAACTCAAAAATAAAAACGTGTGTGTTACAAAAACAAAAGTAATTGTGCTTGCATATAAAAAGGTGAGAATAAAAACAATTCAAGTAAGGAAGCTATCTGCTGAGAGAAGAGTCAAATAACTTTAAGGCTCTCAGTAAACTGTTTCTGCTTAGCTTATTGTAGACAGGAATTTGACAACCTCGACTGCAAAGAATCCATCACAGTTACGTGAAGAAATAAGTTATCAAGAACTCCCTCCACAGTAATGATATCTTGTCAGTTAACCTTCCTTATATGATCAGATATATGAAGGTGTGTATCAGTCACCACCTGACCCTAAATTTCTCAATGAAGTATAAGGAAGCGATGATTCATGGATATCTTGTGTTCCTGTACAGTGGAGGTCCTCTTGAAGAACAAACATGTCTTGGGAGCTATAGGGAATTCTCCCTAAAGATAGAGACACCCAGAGACATTTTAGGACAGTGAAGTGTGATGGTTAATACTATGTGTCAGTTGAATTCTCCCACCCCTTGTCAGCAGCATTTGCTTGCTTTCCAGGGTAATTAGCTCTCATTCTCTCTTTGGAGAGAAGGGTAAGCAGATGTGCCAGTAGCCATAAAAGCTTTGCATCTTTTACTTTCAGGGTCTTCCACTGTGATGCAAACCATAGCATGCAGAAATGAACATTTTGCCCTCATCGTGTTGCCCCATGGGGCTTGGGTCATGGGAATTCAATACTAAGATATTGCTCTGGCTACTACTTTTGCTGTGAGTATCAAATTATCTGGGTCTCTGGCTTTCGGCTTTGTGTTCCTGGATATACACATATATGAAAAGCAAACTAACTTGGTAGCTTGCAAGTGGGCTAATCTCAGATCCTTCACAGTTTTGAACCAAAATAGAGATTCTATGGTAATTATGTTAATCGTTTCTCATGCTGTAGGTCAGATCCTCAGATCAGGGCCTTAACTCTAAAACCATGTGGACCGCAGAGGCCGGAAAAATTTGCTGGATATTTCTAGCCAAGATAATGGGACCTATGCAAATTTAGAACTACCTGTCTTTGAGGAATAAAAATAAAATAAACAACTCTGCAACCATCTTTGCTATGTCCCCAAGCTCCAAATACACTGTTAGTAGCCTGCATTATTGTTTGAATGTAGTCGTTTGCTATCAGTTGTCACTGTGACTCTGCTTTATAAAACTAGGTACAAGCAGTAAGCCGTAGGCACTCCTCCAACGTTGCCACTACAGGAAACAAATTTTGCATTAAACTTACATTTAAACTGAGCAAGCTAAGTTATACTTTCATTGTATAAAACCTTCTCTTGATTTCAAATATATACACTTTCAATTCTTCCAACACGGGGCTCAGTTCTTACTTTTTTCTGAGAGCGGAATATACAGACAAGTTAACAATAGACTTCTGTTCAGATCTACCGCCATTATCTTCCTAGATCAAACTCATATAAACATCTCTATAGCAGCGTGTAGGAAGATCAGAAAATCTGAAATGTGTGACATCGTACTACTCCCCTTGATATTACATGTTCTCAGGATAGAGAGGTCTCTCTTCACAGCTCACTTCTCCTCTGACACTCCTAACTTCAAGACCCAGCTCTCTTGTGAGGAGAGCTCTTTCACTGACGTGTTGCACACCTCTGGTCCTGTTCCAAAGACGTTAAACTTGTCCTTCAGTTAAACCTGTTCTTAGACAGCGAAGCATATGATTCCAGGGCAGGCTACCACATTGCCAGTCTCTGGCACTCGACTCCTCTAGTCTAGGATTTCATGGGCTTCATGAAACATACTAACTTTATGAATCTGCCTGCAGCAAGAACTCTTCTGTAGGTTTAGGAGAGTAGCTAAAACAAAGAGGTACTTAGAAAATTCTATGAATGTGAATATATCTTGAAATGTAGATAAAATGGACTTTAGTCCTGACAACATTATAATAATATTTATTCTTATATTATCAATTGAATAGTGGCAATGGGAAAAATAGTCAACACTTTGTGCAAGCCATTACTTTGTGTGATTGACTACTCTAACCAGGTGATTTTTTTTTTTAAGGATTTTTTTTAAGATTTTATTTATTTATTTGACAGACAGAGATCACAGGTATGCAGAGAGGCAGGCAGAAAGAGGAGGAAGCAGGCAGAGAGAGAGGAGGAAGCAGGCTCCCTGCTGAGCAGAGAGCCCCATGCGGGACTCGATCCCAGGATCCTGGGATCATGACCTGAGCTGAAGGCAGAGGCTTTAACCCACTGAGCCAGCCAGGCTCCCACCAGGTGATTATTTTAATGCTTTATTGAGAGACAGTGTGATAGTGTGTCTGCTACACCTTGGTGGGTTATTTCTTCTTAGGTAGTAAACATATGTTATGCAATATACAGGACCTTGGGTATTAGATTTCGATCGATGATCTCATGCTAATTTCTATTCAGTTTGTTTTGGTAGGGGGAAACTTTAAGAAGTTTCAGATCTATTATGTGTTTTTGAGGGTATTTAAACCCTAAAATGATATCCTTTACAGAAGAGATTGCTCCTTATCTCTTTTCTTAATGTCAGTTCTTTACATATCTAGGATTATTATATATCTCCTAGAAAACTCTGATCTTTTATGAAAGAATGAAGTGTGAGCACAATCTATTTCTAAGAACAAAGGCACTGAATAGCTTTCTTTTCAGCAAGGTAAAATAATCTTAAATTGCTTTAAATTCTAAGTGATATTATCTGGACTGAAACACAAAGATAATGCCATTGTATTTTTTATAACATTCACCAACCCACACTCTGGGACTAATTAAATGAAAGATTTGTAACAAATAACGAGATAATAAAATAAAATTTTTTTTTCATTTGTCTTAATTCTTATATCTATACATGCACTTAAAACACCTAGAAAAAGTCAACCTATCTTCAATTAAGAGTATCAGTGAGATATTTCAATTAACTTTGAACCACCAAGATTACCTACTGAAATACACGGACTATTTTGCTTTTTTTCTTACAATCCACTAGACAGTCTGCAACTTGGTAAATTATTCCCAGACCAAAGGACGTTAATTCAGAGTCCTCCTGGGAACCGGGCATCACTTGCTCTGATTTTGGATCCTTTTTCTCTCAGTAACCAAATAGTGGGATGTGCCCCTTCCCTTCCCAGTAATTACCCATGGTATGATACCCATGGTGTGGGACACCAGACATAGATGAAAAGTTGAGTAGGCTGAACATACTGACTTGATAGTTTTGAAAAGATGTTTCTCGGGGCGCCTGGGTGGCTCAGTGGGTTAAAGCCTCTGCCTTTCGCTCAGGTCATGATCCCAGGGTCCTGGGATCGAGCCCCGCGTCGAGCTCTCTGCTTGGCAGGGAGCCTGCTTCCTCCTCTCTCTCTCTCTCTGCCTGCCTCTCTCCCTACTTGTGATCTCTGTCTGTCAAATAAATAAATAAAATCTTTGAAAAGATGTTTCTCAATCTGGTATCTTTTTTATGTCATTTTGAATGAATGACATCTCTTTGAAGTTTCCTTATTAGGGCCCAAGAGCCGACTTTCATACTTCAATGTCCTCCTGACCCATTACATCTGGTGAGTCCCATCCCCAGTCCCTTCACTGACAGCAGAATAGAATAGATTCTTAGTATTTCTTCCCCATCCTTTTCATTCTTTATGAAGCATACAGTATTTCTGGGGATTTTCTCTACTCACAGACATTCTGTCAGAATACCTGTCTTTCATAATATTTAGGTGATAACCTGGGAAGATATATGTGGTAAGAATCTGTCTTCTGAAATCTCTCTTCCTCCCTCAACCTCACTTGGTCCTGGAAGGTGTGGTCTGCAAACTTGGTAGCCCAGCTATGATGATTTAATGTTGATTGCTACTAGTGAGGGTACAGGTTCAGGATAGGAAGATGTCCTTCTCTTTTAAATACTCATTTAACATAAAATATCAATATTATTAAATATTAAAAATGAATTTTATAAAATCCTTCTATTACCTGGCCAAAACCAAACTGAATATCTTTTGGCTAAATACCACCGACAGGGCTAGCACCTTACATCAGCTGCAGAGAAAGAAAAAAAGCATGTAGATGGTGATACTGGCTGGTCTTTGCCTACAAAACAATGGAATCCGGGGTCATATATTTGGGGATTTATTCATAGAGGTAGCTATAAAGTGTTTCACATATTTTGAGGTGAAGTTAGCATTCATCATATTCCTTTATGTCTCTAAATGTAATTAGACTGGTTATTTCTCCATTTGTCAAACTCTTAGGGAGTTTATGATTACATTTTTAAGAATTTTTTTTTCTCTCCTGAAAATTACTCAAGAAATCCATGGGATTAAACTTTTTTGAAAATAGTAAGTTCACCTGAACTCCATTGCCAGAGGGAAAAAAGATGTGGACATTTCCCATCTGCTCCTGCCATCACTGCTATTGATCCTCACTACCACAAAATGCTTACCAATAGAATGATTCAGAGAAATCAGCTCTGAGCTGTTTTCTCAAAGCCCTTCTTCAGCTCCCGCATCAGTGTTTAGCCTCAAGTCACTTGCCATTATGTCTCCTTATCACCCATTCTATTTGGAAGGGATCTTGGCTAGATAGATCTCTACTGATCTGACTTCTAGGAACTCAAACAACCTTATCATGACAAATGTACAGAGTATACACCACCCCATCAATATTTCCTCCCCCTACCCTTTCTTCAATTCTTCATTCTCCTATTTGAGGTATAGGGCAGATTAATCTGCCTACCACTTACATGGACACCAATCCAGAGAGTCGTATGTCAGTGTCCCCTTTCTCCAGCCCCCTGCATCTGTATGAGTGACTCTTGTAATGGACCTCTCAGTGGCCAGGAATGGGAAGAAGCATGCCTTTATTTTTCCTTCTTCAGGGAGCAAATGAGAAAGCCCCTGCATTCACAATCAGATTGACAAATTCAGATTCTATAGATTCCTTCCTCCCCTCCCAGCTGATTGTTTGCTTTTAGATTATATAGCCTGATTTGGGGGTAAACAACTTGAATGATGTTTGCAGGGAGTGAGTCTATTATTTTAAATTCTTAATGAACTTTAGCAGAGTTGTCTAGCTACCCTATGCTGTTCTCTACTTGATGTCTGTCTGCCTTCCTTCCTTCCTTCCCTCCTTCTCCTTCCCCTTGTCTTCTTCCTTGCCCTCTTCCTCCACCATCAGTACTACTACTACTACTATTTTCCCCCTCCCCCTCCTCCTCCTCCTTCTTCTTCCTCTTCCTCTCCCTCCTTCTTCTTCCCCCTCATTCTTCTTTTTTCCCCTTCCTCCCCACCTTCTTCTTCTTCTTTTTCTTATTCTTTTCCTTCCTCTTCCCTTTCCCCTTCCCCCTCCCCTTCTCCCTCCCTCTTCCCCTCCCTCCCCCTCCTCCTCTTCCTCCTCCTCCTCCTCCTTCTCCTCCTCCTCTTCTTCTTTCTTCCTTCTCTTTCTCCTCCTTCTAACCTAAGCTTTGGACACCAGATCCATCCCAATTCTGAGATACCAGAACACATTCTGCTCAATATTGGACATTTGTATGATGTTGGGACAATCCCAAAGGGAACAGGCTGTAAGGTTTAAAGGAAATTCTGGAAACATTCTGAAGGCGGAGACCTCAATGAAATAAGCTCAAGTAAGCATGACACAAAGAAAACATTGATAGCGCAACAGTATAGGCAGAGAGAAAATTGCTCTCATCCTGTATCAATAAGTGTTTCTTGGAGGTCAAAGAATAAGGGGAAAAACAAGTCTTCTAATTCCCAGTGCAGAGTGCAGGAGTCTTCAGCTAAATGTCCTGACAGTAAGAAGTAGAGCTAGTGGTCAGGGACCCAGAGTAGAAAGTAGACTTACAGGCTAAGAGAAAGTATGGCAGTTCTGCCCCTTCACAGGGTGCAAGGGGTCTAGCTGATACTTGCCTGGAGGAACCTCAGAGAGAAAGACTTGCACTGGATAGTGAGAGTCTAATGTAAAATTCTGCTAAAAAAAAAACCATATACACTTGGTAGTAGTATCTTTCTGCCTCGATTGAGCCTCACAGAGGAAACTGAGCAGGGTTAATAGAATAAAGTTCCCATTGTGCAATGCAGGATTTGTGACTGTCATTCATACCTGATGGAGGGCGAATCCTTGTGAGAAAATCTCTTTCTCTTTTCTCCAGCCCAGTCACAGAGGAACACTCTCCACCTTTGGCCCTGGCCCAGTACCCCTGAATGAAGCAATCCTGAACTTAAGCAGCAAAGAATTTCAGTCTCCATGGTATCTGGCTCCGTGAGAACAGAGAAAGCTTGTTTTCCTGCTCCATCTTCTCATTTGTTGCACTTAGATCTCAGTTAACTACTAAGATTCAGTTAAGGTTCCCAAGTTCTGGTTCTCTTGTCTAGGGCTGGATTTCTAACTTGAGGCCACATTGTGGAAATCATTGAACAGTTAGGTCAAGAGGGAACTTGCAGCTGAAGCCTATGTGTTGTAGGGTGTGAACAAGGGCACATCTCTGGTTTGAGGTGGAGAAGGCACAGCAAAGGAGTGAAGTGATTCTCTTGCTGGCTGTAAAGAATAAGGAGTGATGTCTGTTGTAAAGAAAACTTACCTGAGCTTGTGACCCTATCCCCTGGAATATGTGAGGCCCAGCAATAGGTCAAGCTGCTCATTCCAAAGGACACACAGTGGGTCACACCTAAATCTAGAAAACAGTGGATCTGAGTAGAGGGGGAAAGAGAACTATCCCAGGAGACTGCGGCACAGGGATGGAGATGGGCACAAAAGGCTTGCCTATGTTGTTAGTGGCTTGGAACTTGTTGCTACACATCAGAAATACAAACACATGGGGGAAAGGGGAGTTTACTGATTTTATACATCAACCTCTGAATGAATGCCATTTTTATTCCATAAAGAAAAAACATTTTTGAAATCAAAATGTCCTTTTAGGTGAGCTTTATAAAAAAAAAAATTCTATGTGGCTCAAATAGTTGAAGTCTATTTTAGCTTAGCTGAGAACCTATATAGGTCTCGAATATGTAAAATAGGCCCTTGGAGCTGAGTGTGGGAATCGCAATCGGAAATAGCTGAACAGTGCTCAGTGGAGTGAGAGGAATTTGAGTTCTGAAAGCAATGCAAGGGTCAAGAGAGGAGGGGAGTCACAAGGGGAGAACAGTCTAGAAGGTGCAAGGAGAGAGCCTGAGCAGAGGAGATGCAGAATGGGGGCAGCAGGTCAGAGACTGAAAAATGACCCTGGACTCAGCAAGTCTGGCAGAAACGGGAGCTAGGGCACTGCACAATGAACTTCGGATTTTCCATATGTTGTCAAATGAGCTTGGAGTGACCTAGACTCTATCTTAGAAGCAGGAAGCTTCCAAATAATTAAACATACCAAAATAATTAAGTGACCAGAATGTCTTTCCCAGTTCAGATATTTTTAGGAGTGCTGGGTGACGGGGAGGAAATATGTGATTACCTCAAAATAGTCTAGGAAACAAATTGCAGGAAACTTTTAAGCAAGAATGACTCGCTTCAGATATTTACCTATAGACTCCTCCAGACTGTGAATCTGCTCAGGACAGCGTTTTATCCATTTTAGTTATTTCAGTGGCTGGTACAGTACACATGTGACAGATGTTCAACAAAGGTTTATGAAATGAAGAAATAAACAAAAGGAGGAAGAGAGAGAAGTGGGAAGCAAGGCAGATACCAGTCCTTGGTTAGGAGTAAGCAACAAAGCAACAGCTTTAGTCACTTTGACATTGCTTTTCCTTCTATCTAGAACATGCTTCCCCTCTATATACTTGCTCACACATGTGCACACACACAACACACACACACACACACAAACACACACAGTCACAGGGTATGGTTCCCCCACCTACTAGATGTTTTTATTCCTTTATCACTTTATTTAAAAATACAACTGGGGCCCCTGGGTGGCTCAGTCATTTGGGTGTTCAGCTGTTGGTTTCAGCTCTGGTCATTATCTCAGGGTCATGGGATGGGCCCCATGTCAGGCTTCGTGCTTAGCGTGGAGTCTGCTTATCTCTTTCCTTCCCCCTTTGCCTCTCTGCCTGCCTGTGTGCGCTAACTCTCTCTCTTCCTCTCTCTCAAATAAATAAATAAATAAAATCTAAAAAAAAAAAAAAAAAGTACAAGTTACAAGTTTCCCCTAACATGGGTTAGCATTCCCTATTCTATTTCCTGCTTTACTTTGCTACATGGCCTGCATACCATCTGGTCCATTATATATTTTATGCACATTTATTTTCTGTCACCACACTTTGATAGTAAGCTCCAGGACAGCAGGAACATCTGTCTGTTTTGCTCACTGACATATCCCTAGCAACTAAAGAGTACCTGGTCCATAGTAGGTACTTTTGAAGGACTATATATATATGCACATGAGTCATGAAACTGGTTATTTGAAAAATAGAGATTATTTTTTTCTAGCCAGACTGAAAGAGTCACACTGAAGAAGTTAAAAGGGAAAAAAGAAAAAGAAATAAAGAAAAGAAGGAAACCCATTACCAGATATGAATTAAAGTCCGTCTGCTTTTATGTATCCAAAAAACCCCAACCAACACAGAACAGTAGTCAGAAGCTGGACCTAATTTCTAGGAAGGAAATTAGAAGCTTATTTTCTGTCTTTCCATCGCTTTTGAGCCCTTGTCCTGATATAAGCCAAATGTTGTCTGTCAGCCTGTTGCAGCATGTGCTCTCATATGCTGCCACGCTTTTCACTGCTGTCCCCCAGAGTTAAACGGCTCTGTTCTGCTGCCTCGCTGTCTAGGGCCCGAGATAAAAGTGCTCAGCTGCTGACGCCATGCTGTCCGTCTCCAGTGTTTAAATGCTTCCGTATCATGGTGTTTGCATCTGACTACTTCTTGGCAGCTTCCAAATAAGACTTAGAGAAACCAAGCAACCACTGGGATGATGACTAATCATTTCACAGAACAGTGAGGGGAGAAGAAAGGTATGGTTCTTATGGCTCTCCGTTTTCCGTGAGAGAAATGCCCTCACCACACAGAGAAGACAGATCACCGGCAGGCACCCTCATGGGCGCAGCTGTAACTGGTCAGTAGATGCAGCTCTATGACTATTGGCATTCCCGAAGAATATGAAATTGGACAAAATTAGAATTAAAAATAAAAAGAGATTGAGCCTTTCTTCAAATAAGATGTGTACAGATGCCTGGCCTTTGTTTTAGACCTTTCCAAGGATTTCAGATGTTGTAAATTCTACCAAATTAAAAAAAATAAATAAATAAATGCAAATGTCCACTAAAGTCTGAGTGGTCCTTAATGCAAAACTGCAGGAATGTTAAAATTCAGAATTTCCAGCAAGTTGTATTTATTAATATTGTTCACATATGCCTGCTCTTTTTTTGGTCTTTAGGGTGTCCTTTGATATAAGTCCAAGTGGCTGTACAAAGAGTATGGAGCGTTATGCGTGATACTCTTATTTATTGGAGAGGAATGTGCCACACCAGGTAAAGGCCAGTTGCCATTAGCTTGTAAGCCTTGTCCCTGGAAAGAGGTAAGACAGCATGAAATAACATAGAATGTGCCCTTTTTTAGGTTATGTATATTTACCATTTATCTAAAATACCCTTCCCTTCACATTCCTTTTGTAACATTCTGAAATTCAGTTCCGTTTAGGACATTTTCTCAAACTTTCCACTGTTTTTGTTTTTGTTTTTTTTCTAAATGTCTTCATAAAATTTATAAAGTTAGGGATTAAAAAAATTGTCATAAGAGACTATTTGCCAATATTTGTTTGGGATGTATTTATGTATAATATAGAAACCATGCTATAAATGTGGTTTTTACCGTAAACAGGGTCTCTTGGAAGGGATATTTGAGTAATGCTCTGAACTTTTTGACATTCAATAAATATCATTCTTAGAAAATAAAAGCCCCCCGAATTTATTCACAGTTTTGGTGTTTAAATTTAGAAGAGAATATTGAAGGCCAAAAATCATTTAATCTCTGCTCCCTTCTCAACAGGAACCAATGGGAATTAATAAAAACAATGTAAACTGAATACTGCAATCATGTTATAGGAATTCGGTTCCCTTTACTGACTGTTGAGGGAACATATTATGACAAGCAATCTTAATTTGAAAAGTTAAACTTTGAAAACAAAAGTAATGACAATTTCACATTGCATTTGAAGAATAAATGTCAAACGTTACAGATTAATGTGTGCTTAGGAAAAAAAAAAAAAGTCTTTCCATGTTTCTTTATTTAAAAGTTCGGATCATTTAAGATAGGAATCTAATCCTACACGGTCGTACTGCCTTTCTAGCGCCCTCTACTGGACACTATGGCTGATGAATATGTGTTTCTACACGTTAGCCTGATTTTATTTCTAATCCGTAGAATCAAAGGGCAAGGCTGGAAGGAACTTGAGAATACCTTCTCTGCTTTCCATTGAGGTCATATCTAAGCCACCTGAGAGATATGAAAATCTCTCCTGTTTTTCAAGACTGTTAGAAAAGCAAAGTGGTTCAAAACTACTTTGCTTGGTATTTTTACCCACCTGGCCTCATACTGTGGCTGCCTTAGTGAGCGTTTAGGATGACTTAAATTACTGCACCTGCCACAAGTGCCTTCAGGGTGCTGTAATCTATAACACTACCTTTATCCCTTAAACACAAAAGATGTGACTTTCATTCCAAGCAGATGGAATTTATCAGTGTAACATAAAAATTGCAAGTGTGTTTGTCTCCATCATTTCTTTTCTCACCAAAGTAATGAGTGCATATGGGTAAAGGAGATGTCACGCTGTTGCTCTTTTTAAATTTTTTTTCATAGAAAGTATCTAGAAGACTATATGTGCATCAGTAAGCAGCCCATGTTACCTTCTAATGAAATTCTTTTGCTACATTTTCATGTGAAGGACAAAATATCCTTTATTATTAGATTGAAATTTAGCAACTATCAATATTAAGCTTGTGTCCAGAATGCAGCCTTTAGTAGGTTTTGGTGTATGCAATTGATCTCCAAAATCTTATTAGCAGGATTTAAAACAAAATGAGTCAATACTCTGGCTAAAGGGACCCGACGAGCTCTCCCTGTTCTTTATCTCCTTTGGGTAGTGATAGAATTTGTTAATTGAAAGCATTAGAGGGGATGAAGTTTGGTACATTTAAGAGCTGCTTTTGATTGAGTTTTGACTCCCTGAACATTAAGTGCATATGAATATTTATAACATATGAATGCATGGAAACCTATTCTCTTTTCTTTCTGAGATTCACATAGGCTGCTTGATGATCTCCTGGCCATGGTCAAAGAATACAACCACTGCTATCCCCAGCAACCTTCCAGCGGGTTCAGAACTGCAATACGTTAACAGCATAAACTTTCTGATGGATTTAACATCTTTCAGTTTCCTGGACTTACTCGATTATTTTTTATAGGTCTCAGGTAATCAGCTGCTACAGTGATGAATAAAAAAGTGCTGCAGTACTCACAATAAAATACCCATCCACCATAGTTAAAAATAATTGTAAAGAGAAAAGACCCACCAAACATTGTGCCATATTTCTGCAGAAAGGTTATAGATATGTAAAATATATGTGCATATTATAAGTAATAGCACTTTGCATCATTTTCTGTAGTCATTTTTTACAAATATTCTATTGCAAAATGAAAATAATGAAAAGTACAGGAGTCTTTAACTTGCAAAAAAAAAAAAAAAAAGAAAGAAAGAAAGAAACTTTGTTCAAAGCTAGAGGAAGACCAGCACACTGATCATATCTTTCAAAACCTCTTGAAGTGTAAATTTATTGCTTCAAGGTAACGGAGCCTCAACATCATGGATCAGAGCTCTGATAATTAATAGAGGCAAAAGGAACCTTTCAACTTCTAGAATTATTCTAGCTTGAGATATTTTTGACCGTGTTATCATGTTTATAAATTTTGTGGTAATATATTAGAGAACAAAGACCTCATGCTGGAAACGTTGTCACCCAACTGCTGGGCCCAGAATTAAAATTATTTACATTTTTGTTGCATTCGGCTACCAACTGCTGTTCACTACCTGCATGTGGAACTAAAAAATTCTGATGAAAGCCTGGTACGATAATGGAGAAAATGCTGGATTAGAAGTCAAAAGATTCGAGTTTTGTTTTTTACCTACTACATGTCTCAGAGGCCTGAAACAAGGCCTTTTATATTATTTTTAAATGAACCTTTTAAAATATACTGACCTCCTCATCTCTAGTAAGTATTGGTTGAACTAGGTTGATTATGCGTTGTTGTAGCTATAAAATTTCATAAGCCAGACTTATACATATATCCAAGTGTTTTGTCAACATCTTTGCTTAGAAATCTAACCAGATATCATTGGTAGCATGTCAAGATGTCAAAAAACAAATATTAGACGTTCCTTCACACATCTACTTCTGACTCAGTCTTCTCAGTGTCAGCACACGGCTATTATTCAGGCCCAAAAATCTTAAGTGTTCTGTGCTTCCCTCTATTCCTCATACTCGCACTCAATAAATCAGCAAAATCTGTTCATTCTATCTTCAAAATAATCCTTATACTGACCACTTCTCTCTCCTTACAGTGTTTGTGTTCTGGTCAAAGCCTCTATTATCTCTGGACTGGATTATTTCCTTAGTGCAATGGTACGAGTTGAATTGTTTCCCTAAAAGGATAAATTGAAGTCCTCATCCCGCTCACCTCAGTGTTATTTTTCGTAAATAGTCTTTGTAGATGTAGTTGAATGAAGATGAGGTCGTTAGGGTGGACCCTAATCCAATAGGTCCAATGTCCTTATAAGCATAAGAAATTTAGATACAGAGACAGACAAGCACACAGAACACTGCCATGTGACATGAAGGTATCTATATGTCAAGGAACACCAAAGGTTTCCAGGAAACCATCAGAAGGTAAGAGAGGGGCACTGAAGAGTTGCTCCTTCATCATCGTCAGAAGGAAACAACCCTGCAGACACCTTGCTCTCTGACTTCTAGCCTCCTGAACTTTGAGACAATAACTTTCTGTTATTGAAGCAACCCAGACTATCGTACTTTGTTACAGCTGCCCTTAACAATCTATTTACTGAGTGGTCTTCCACGCTTACCCCTCTACCATGGTCTACACCCTACGCGGCAGCGAGAAACAAGTCTTTTCTAAAATATTAGTAAAACCATTTTGCTTTTTTGTTAAAAAAGAGTATCCCATATCCTCCTGATACACAATCACATTTTCTTGCCACTGTTTCTTCTCTGACTTCCTCTGTAACCACTCTCCTCCAAAACCAATTGGCTCCAGCCATATTGACCTCCTTGCTTTCCTTCCAGTGCCTCAGTGCCCTTTCAGGGCATTTACAATTATGGTTTCCACTTCTCAGCATGTTCTTTGTCGATATGTTCACTTAAAAACTGCTCTCACTCTTCAGTTGCTGTTCAACTGTCATCTTGGGAATGAGTTCATTTGTTATCTTTTATTTAAAATAACATTCTACCCTTCTATTCCTCCTTCTTTTTTTTTTTAAAGATTTTATTTATTTATTAGACAGAGAGGGATCACAAGTAGGCAGAGAGGCAGGCAGAAAGAGAGAGGAAGAAGCAGGTCCCTGACAAGTAGAGAGCCCAATGCGGGACTCAATCCCAGGACCCTGAGATCATGATCTGAGCTGAAGGCAGAGGCTTTATCCCACTGAGCCACCCAGGCGTCCCCTTCTATTCCCATGGTTGCTTTATTCCTTTCTTCTTTATAGCACCTATCACAGTCTGAATATACAATATACTTGATTATTTGCATACTATTTGAGTTTCATGAGAGCATGTTTGTTTGTTTTTTTATAGCTAGTAACCCCAGTACCTATAAGAATCCTTAGTACATAGTAAGTGCCTAATTAGTACCTGTTGATTGACAGAGTCATTAAATTTTGAATTAGTAAAAATAATATTTGGGATTAAAAAAAGATGAAAAATGGAGGGAATAATGCTGAGTACATAGGAGTCAATTACATATAAACTGATAGGAAGTTGCAATATTTTGCTCATGTAGTCGACACACCTATGTTACTGTCTGTTGTTAGCCAAGTGCCGTTTTAGGCACTAGAGTTCCATGTATGGAGAGGACATGGCGCCTAAACATCAGGCACAGACGAAATGTGGACTACAATGCATGAAGGTAGAAGTGAGAGCTCTGGAAGTGAGAAAAAAGCTCTCTCGTGTCACAAATCAATTACTTCCGCCCAAAGTAATTACTGGAGTTTTCACACAAACACGCACACGCACACGCACAAATGCTTAAACTAGGCAATTTGGGAAGTTTGACAGTGCTGGTCCTGGTGTGAAGCATCAACAGGTAGGTAACATTTCAAGCTGTGAACACAGTGCAAATACATGGTAGAACCATGCATCTAGAAATGCCAATGAGTTTCAGCAGGTTTCCTTGGAGCTGTGCATCACCGGCTTGCCCTCTCACTGCTCAGCAGCCAGCCCTCTGCAGAGTGCTATGGGAACACTGGAATCTCTGATGTCCAGGAAGCAAGGCTTCCTTTATTTATATGCTCCACAGGCTGATAGAATGGATTCCGACTCTGTCTTCGGTTCAGCAGCTGGGTTATAGTCAGGAGTGGATTCCAGACTTGACACCTCAGATCTGACATAAATATTTGAGTGGGCTTTTTTTCCCCTTATTTTTGTGATTCCTAATATTTCACAACATTAATATTTTATCACCCCCTTTAAAAAATATTTTATTTACTTATTTGAGATAGAATGAGAGAAAGTGAGAGAGCAAGCATGAGTTGGGAGCTGGGCAGAGGGAGAGGGAAAAGCAAAGTCCCCACTGAGTAGGGAACCCAACTTGGGGCTCGATCCCAGGACCCCGGCATCATGACCTGAGCCTGAGCTGAAGGCAGATGCTAAACCATCTGTGCCATCCAGGTACCTCATCACTCCTTTCCTTATGTTGCATGTGTATGAACAGAAATGAACGAAAGCTGGCATTTTTTAATAGGCTGATCACTAATTAATGTAGGGTTCAAAGTATTTAAACTTCTCCTTATTGATATTTAATATAACATTAGCTATCACGACTGCATTGTCTAGACTGGTAAAAATGGGTCGAATATATCTTGTGAACTAGAGAACTGCATCGTTTCTGGGTTCTAATCTCAGTTCTACCATTAATCACTGTGTGCTATACAACAAGACATTTAACCTTTCTCTTAGCATCCACATCTATCCAACAAGGAGCTGGGACTCCAACAGTTGCTAAGATTCAGCATTCCCTGATTCTGAAAAGTAAAAAAAACAAAAAACAAAAACCAAAAAACAAAAAACACACACACGGAACTGTCAAATGAAATTGGAAATGGTCTAAAATCACCATCAGTAGTTATTTAGAAGGCATTGAGATTGTTTGTTTGTTCGTTTATTTTAAGTACTGACTTCTCCGATGGGTGAATCCTTCCTATGACTTCTTGATCTATGTGTCTATTATCCTACAACCGTCTAGTCATGGTCAGAATGTTGAATTTAAGGAATTTATTAGTTTGCGTATAGTGTTAATGGCATCTCTGTGTGTGTATCTGTGTCTGTGTGTTGCTGTGTGTGTCTCTGTACGTGTCTGTTGCATTTATCTTCCTAAATGTCTCAGGCAGGGGTTATTTAAATCAACTAGGGACTGCTTTGCAATAAATCAGGGCAGGTTTTTCTCTTTCATCATAACTACTAGGTAGTATGAGCATGGCTTAAATGGGTGACTGGTGGTCTTTTCACATCATTGCTACATTTACTTGCTTTTATAGATATTAGAAGTGTTAGAGAAATTCCCTGGGCATGACACACCATTTTTTTCCCTGTGCCTGAAATGATGGGCAATACTGACTACAAACCTTCACTCCTGTTCCCTCGATGGAATCTTTGCCTCTGGATCCCATTTGACCCCAGGAAGCCTACCCGGCTCTTCAAGCTCACACATCATTTCTCCACTCCCCTGCTTCCCGTGGCGTAATATCTCCATCCAAGACTTAGATTAATTAGGAAAGCCTTCTATGGGAACTATGCAGAGCATATTTTCCTAGTAAAATATAAGTATATTTCTTAAAAGAACAGTAGTTAGAAAAAAATAGAACTTGGGATAAAAGAATATGATTGGAAACAATAAAACAATGATAACCATTGCTCGTTTAGAAAGAGGGCAGTTATATATTTATGAATTTTTTTAAGGAAACTTTCCTTTCTTTTCTTTCTTTCCTTCCTTCCTTCCTTCCTTCTTTCAGGGAGAAAGTATAAGCATGAGCAGGGAAAATGCAATGGAAGGGGGATCAAGCAGACTTCACACGAGTGTGGAACCCAAAGGGGGGCTCAATCCCACAACCCTGAGCTCATGACCTGAGCCGAAATCAAGAGTTGGATGCTTAACTGACTGAGCCACCTAGGTGCCTCACTTCATTTTTATTATTTTATTTCTTGTTGCTACCTTCCATCATCACACTGCATATGAAAGTGATATCCAATTTATATTTTTTAGGATATAGTGATTAATTCCTTTAAATTAAAAAAATAGTAAATAAAAATTTTTAAAATAATACTTTCCAATGTCTGGCTACTAAGCTCATATGATTTGAAAGAAGGATCTTTACACATTAAGAAATTAAATTTTGAATAAAATAATTTAATGTTATTTCTCTGTATGCTATGTTCATCTTCACATGATCGGATAATCTTACTGCTACCAGGTTGAAATCTAGTTTACATGATATTAGGGCACTTATCGGTTTTATTTCCTTTTTTATGAAAATTTGTATAAGTCAGTCTGATAATGGGACTGGTTTCTATTATATCTATATTTCTATGATGTCCCTGGTTTCTATTCATGTTTCAAACATAGTTTCATAAGAGTATGATTCTGACAAGCATTTAAGGGACATATGATCACAACGAGCCAGATATTGTAGTTCTATGTGAAGGGATTGAGTAGCTTATAATACACTGTCACAGATCCTGGATTCTCCCCTCTTTCTTGACAGCAAAGGTCACATTCACTTGGCTGCTTGTTTTCAAGCAGTTTTGCAGACCCAGTATTATACATTCACAATTAACATACTCTCTGGGTGTTGGGGGAGCATCACCTTTGTAGTAATGTTTATGTTAAAACAAATACAATTTTTATAAATCCTGAAAAATAAACCTGCATTTATTTGTCACTGTTGATATAAAGAAAATACCACCAAGAACAGCTTCTATCTCTGCTTAGTTGAAAATCAGCAAAAACCAGTCTAGGCACAATTAGGATGACAGGACATGTAATGCTCTGCATCTTATGTTCTGTTCCCTCACCCTCTTGTTGGCCATGCTCTGCCATCTCCTGCTTCAAGAATTGGTGCTCCTTCCTTCCTACTCCTGTTTCACAAGGCTCAGCTGCCCATCAGACCCTTGCAAATTGATTGACTTATTACCCTTTATATAAAAACTTTCAGGTATGTTCCTAACCTAGCCTCACAATCTTCAGCCTTTTATCCCTGATTGTGAAATAAATGTTATAAATTCATGAGCAGGTGGCTCATAGAGTTGTTACAATACCTGAAATCACAAAATACAGTCAGTTCTGCTATAACACTTGTTTTGAGAACAGAATGCTTTCCAACGTAATTGATAAATTAAGAAACAATTTAAGCATAATGCAAATTTCCCATTTGCTTATATGCAAATTGCTCTTCCAGAAACACCAGGTGAACTCAAAAAACTGCATCCAGCTGAATCGAGCTGCGTAGGGATGCACAAAGCTCAGACACGAACACTACACAGACCTCTACCAGCTACCTCAGTCCACCATGCATGTTATGAGCTACACCCATCCACATCTGGTGTTACAAATGTACTCCCATTCTGAGAACCTTCCTCTATCATCTCACAATATTATACAAGCTACTACCCTTCTGTTCCTCACTTCCACAAGCAAACTCTGGATCTTTTTAAAAGCAAAGTGCCGTACTCATTATGACATTTATGTATTTCTAAAGCAGGTAATATTTGTAAAACTGTAACCTTTTTTATGACATTCATTTTTTTAATGTGTCACTGACAATATTTTTGAGCATTGTGTATCTTTGATTTTGTTGCATAGATCTGTGTAAAATGCTGATTTTTCAGAATATATGCACATCCATTGCAAATAGCAAACTGGCTGTATGAAACCTCTTTCATTCCCAAGACCAACTTTTATTTCTCTAGGGAGGGCATCTGACAATGCCTTGTTTGGACCTATTCTGAGAACATCTCCTGATCCTTAGCTCTTGTTCATATAAACTTCTATTTGCCAATCAAAGACTTTTTTCCCCCCTTTCTTTTTTTTTTAATTAATTAATTAATTTATTTGAGAGACAGAGATCGCAAGTAGGCAGAGAGGCAGGAAGAGAGAGAGGAGGAAGCAGGCTCCCTGCTGAGCAGAGAGCCGGATGCGGGACTCAATCCCAGGACCCTGGGATCATGACCTGAGCCAAAGGCAGAGGCTTTAACTCACTGAGCCACCCAGGTGCTCCTTTCCCCCCTTTCTTAGAGCAGATATGAAACTTCTTGAACCTTATTCCAAAGGGTTTGTTTTTTATGGGGAAGATACGAGGTATTCCTGAAGAATTCTAAACTGGAATGACCAAGTTAATGATGGGAATCAAGCCCATGCAGGCAAGGGTTTGTGTAGAAGTTTCTGTTAAGGGGCTCTGATCCTAGCTCAGCCCCCTGTGAACTCCTGGAGAACAGTGTTTCATCATCTCTGAAGCCTCAATGCTGGGCATCCTACTTGCCCTGGAAGGGCTCAAAGTGTTCACTGAACTGAATCCCAACAGGACAAATGCAGATGAAGCCTCCAAATAGTCACAAAGAAACACTGGAAATGCCTTAATAATCATGCAGATAACCAATTTCTCCACTGAGGCAGAAAAGCATTCTTATGCATTTTAGGGGGAAAAAAAAACCAGTTTGACAGTTAGAGTTGAAACAAAAATGATTTTTCATTTAGACTAGCTGAATATTATGTTCCTTGAGTTCCTGTTTTATGCTTGATAATGCTGGGCACAGTGCCTTTCCTACCAGGTTATGATTGATAATCATTCAGTTCATCAGAAAATCAATTAGAACATTCTACTTCCTCATAAGCATTCTGTCTAAGTGTCTGTTGTGTATAGTTTAATTTCTTCACACTTAGGTTATTTTAATTGTTTTAAAGAATTTTGGAGTTTTGGAGATGAAAATATGAAAAACCCAATCTTATGAAACATTTATGCAGTTAAAACTAAGACCGAGAATGAAAGTCAGAAGTAAAACCATAGAGAATATGGCATCATGAATATGGCTTACTCTAAATGTGGTCTTTATTGGTTGACTCTGACTTCATTTCAATTAAGTGCATATTACAACTCCCCAGGTGGGTAGCCCATCTGCCTCTCACGGAAGGCAGTGCCACCCAAGCTCCTGGCTCTTTTCCCTGTCAATTAGTCCCCGATATGCATTTTATATGAGTGTTGCAAAGCCTCAGATAGGTGTGAGGTTTAAACCTTCTACAGTTTTGCGAAATCTGACTTAAACATATACTGACAAAGGAATGGAAAGAGCAAATATCAATATGGGACTTAGAAATGTCTATAAATGTACATTTTGATTCCCTAAGTGGTTATAAAAATTTGAAATGATATTCTTCAGGCTTAAAATAGATGAGTCACCTAATAATAGATTTGCTTTTAGTAAAAATGTCATCTCTCTCTACCCTGCTTATCAGTGAACTTCACCGTAAGACAGTTTTCCAAACATAGTTTAAATACATATAACTCACCATAGTGAGTCCTGTTGGGCACATTGGCCTCTCTGTGTGTTGTACATGCTTGCCAGTTGTTCTAAATGATTACATTTGACCCCAAATATTTTTTATTGTTTTATAGCGTTATTCTGTGTGGCAAAAATAAAACCAAACTGGAATTTTTTATGCCAAGTGATATAGTGGGTTTGTAGGAAGCCTGAGGCAGAGTAGCTGTTTTGCATTCAAAAGAAGCCACTGGAGAGTGACAGTTCAAGTAAAATATTGTTGTGAAATAGTTGATTGGGGAAACAGAATTTGGGGAAGCTCAGTTTAACACATTAAGACACTATTATGTGCCCCCAAAATAGATATCCTGGAGACAGTCTGCCACCTTCAATATATTTACCCTAGTTTCTACCTACAAATTCAGTTGTTGTCATGGAATAGACCTAACCTAAATTAAAGTATAATGCTTTAAACAATAACTTAAGGAAATCAGAACTGAAATTATAAGCTTCATTACTATCAGAGGTAATATGAAAGTAAAAGTTAATCAGAATCCCTATTAGTAATTATTTCTATTTTAATTTTTCAGAACAGTTATTTTAGGTTACTGTTATAAATATAAACCAAGCTGTTGTCATAAAGAGACATGAAATAGCAGTGATTTGAGTAAAGCAATAGAATTTTAAACTCTTGCCTGTGAAAAGCCAGAGTCCCAGGTATGGTAGGCAATTCTGATCCTGAGAAGGTTTTCTTTCCTTGGCTACTTGGTTGAAGCTGACCACCATTAAGAAAGAAATAAGGAGATGGGGCATAATTTCTTATCTAAAAAATTAGAATTTCTTTCTAAAAGATGTGATCCTGTAGTTGCACACACTATTTCTCATACTGACTTAACATGAGGCTGAGAAATGGCATGGATATGGAACAATCCTGCTAGGCCTACCAATTAGCCATTTCTTCATTTTGTTTTTTATAACTAATAAAATATTCTTCTACTGACATAACACAGAAGCTTTTCTTCTGGGGGGGAGGGGTGTAGATGGAGAAGAAGAATCTTAATCAGGCTGTACACCCAGCACATAGTTCCATGCAGGCCTTGATCTCACCACCCTAAGATCACAACCCGAGCTGAAATCAAGAGTCAGTCCCTTAACCAAATGAGCCACTCAGGTGTTTCCCCCGTTTTTTAGACACAGAGAGAGAGAAAACATAGATGCTTTTAAAATAAGTCATACCAAATTATCTTCTGCTTAAAAGTATTCAATGGGCAAGTTATATTTCATTATCCCTAATATCACTTACCAGGCCATGAAGGCACCAGCCCTTGCCTACAACTCCCAAAACTACTTTACACATTCTCTTCCTAGCTTCCTTTTTCTAATTACAAAGACCTACTTTGCCTTTTGTGGATACCTCTCATATTTCTGTGTCTCTGTTCTTGCGATTCACCCTTTAAGATATGTTCTTCCCACAATTCTGTGTTCAATTGGCAATTGCTTCTCTTGAGTGGAGTTCAAATATCACTTCTTTGTAGGTCATTTCACTACCTGGTTTCTCCGTATCTGTCTCGTCACCACTTTGTTATTTACTTCGTAGGTCTTATACTATCAATTAATACCTGGTTTACTTACTTTCTATGAGATCTCATCTGTTTTGTTTCCGATACAAACCAAACCCTGTGACACCATTACTGAAACATAGTAGATGCTCAAGAAATATTTTTGAAATGAGCAGATGAATATATAATTATCAACACATAATTGGTATATTCATATATAATACCTGCAGTATCTTTTTGGAATGTTGTGTGGCCAAATTAATGTCTGTCATTTTCTTATGCTCTCATTGAGGATGAAAAAGGATAATGTAAAGAGTTAAGATACTGTTCATTGTTTACCTCATCTGAGATGTAGGCAGTCTACTGGCTCTAATAGGGTTTATAGAATCTGGCCCTTTGTAAAAAGACACTTAGCTATAGTTTGACATTGTATTTTCTGTTAAGATTGTATCACCAGTGCATTTTCACTTGCTTTACACCATAGCCATAGAACTCTATTGACTAAATCCTGAACAAACATTCTGAAATAAAATCAAATATTTTTGGTGTGCAAACAAAAGACCAATCTGCAGTATTGATCAGATAAATAGCTACTCCTGAATCATACAAAAAAACTTCAAATCACAAAAGAGAGACTATCTTAGGAGAAATGTAATAAATATAGTCACAAAAATCTTAAAGGTAAAGGAAATAAAATACAGTTTAATGTGTGTTTACACAAATAGTTATATTTTACAAAATGTTTTTAATGGTGTATATTACATTTTGCTCCTTATCCTATAAACAGTCATATGAGATGACTCAATTGACTGAGACTGAACATTTGTTTCCTACTATTGTTTATTTATATCATTAATTTAAATACTTTGAAGACCATACACAAAGAAAGGGTTAGTCACCATATGGTGATATAAATGGTCAATAGATCCTCTCAGAGCCAGTAGACTAGACTATAGAAGAGTAGCATAAAGGTTTTAACATGTAGCCCAGTTTCATTCATTTGACCTAAAAAATTATAAACTTCAGAAACTTTAAAATCCATTTCTTAGTTGGCTGAATCATGGTCAGATAGATAGCAGAATCAACTTTAGATGGAGCTTGCTGGAAACATCTCCAAAGCAATGTATCTTTTTATTAAATAGGTTTTCAAAACAAAAGCCTTGGTATGAATAAATAAGGAGATCTCTGTGAATTCTGTGCTAATTACCGTGATTCTTCCTGAGACTCATTGGTGAGTTCGTTACAAAAACCAACAACTGCAGTCATTATGTTAATATTAATAACAACAAGCTACATTTTATAAAAGTTACAATATTTTCTTTATTCTATGCTACCACAAATGGCAAATATCCTTTAACTATCTGAAAGTGAACTCAGTGAAGTGAAATAAGAAAATACTCTTCAAATAACTATTAGTTTCTTCTATTTAAAAATGCACCCTAATTCACATGAACCATCCCCAAACTGTTTTACATGCCAACATCATTAGAAAGATCTCCTAACCTTATAAAGAAAGGAAATATTGGCCACATGCAAAAGTCTACTGACTCAAGGAATCTACCATATCTACAGTCATCTTCTGAGAAAAGCCTCAACAATTCCTCAGTGATCTTATTTGTTCTGTCCCTATAGCTGATTGGAGCTGATCAAAGAGCTTTGAGTATGAAACACACAAATGTTATTATTATAAATAAGTGGTAGCAGAGAAAGAGAAGCTGATGATTTGAAGGAGAATGAGACACAGTGAGGGACAATAAAAAGGAAAACCAGAGCCAAAGGCATGATGGCGTCACTAGGGCCATGGTTATCAAATTTGACTGCATCTTAGAATCTCTTTGGGAAGGGTTTTTAAAATCTCAGTGCACTCTAGATCAATTAAATCAAAAGGTCTTAAATGGGATTCAGGCATCAGTACCTTTTAAAGCTCCCCACGTGATTCCAATGTACGGCCAGTACTGAAAATCAGTACAGAATCACATAGCGGAGCAAAGGGGGAAAATTTACTAAAGGGGTGCAGAAGAGGTCAGGGCACCACAGTCGCTGCTGTATATCTAGGAGAGCTATTGCATTTTGAATCTAGGTGAAATATGGTTGAAGGTCTGTAAAGACAGAAAATGCAACTCCTGTGCTGATTTTTTTGTACTTCTTCCATAGGTCAAGTATCCTTATAATGATAAGGTGATGCAACTTGAATTTGCATATAATCTTTGCAAACTGCAAGGACTCCAATATGTAACCATTGTTAACTAAATCTGAACACTGGATCATTACATTAAATAAATGAAACCAAATAGGAGAACCAAGAGTTATTGTCTTTTTTTTTTAATTTAATTTATTTATTTGACAGACAGAGATCACAAGCAGGCAGAGAGGCAGGCAGAGAGAGAGGAGGGAGCAGGCTTCCTGCTGATCAGAGAGCCCAATGCGGGGCTTGATCCCAGGACCCTCAGATCATGACTTGAGCCAAAGACTGAGGCTTTAATCCACTGAGCCACCCAGGTGCCCCCCAAGAGTTATTGTTTTTAACCAATGGCAATTTTTCCAAAAGTAATATGATGGTATAAAAGGTTTAGAAAATATTCTTAGAACTGGTAAAAGGCACTTGCACAACCACTAAATCTGAGATTAAAGTACCAAATAAAATCATACAAGGCATATTTTACACTAGCGAAATTCAGAGGCACACTTTTAAAAGCAAAGTATTTGAGACACAGAAAGAAGTCTTATAATTCAGAACTTAAACAAGGATGTAAGAAAGTGAAAATATTAAAAATTATTTTAAATGTTAATAAATACACTGCTATGCTGAGTTTACACTGAGGAATTACATGATACCTGATGTGTTAAGAAAAACAAAGTCTACTTGCTAATATTTGAATACCAGATGTAAATTTGTGTGCACCTAAATCCATTCACTCTGCTATGTGCAGATGGAAGACAGACTTTTGTATTTTAATTAAATATAGAATGTGTAACTAGTCTTTGTGTGTTCAACATTAATGGCAAGAGTATGACTTAAGTGCATATTTATTTTTGTAATAAATGTAGACCTTAGGACTGGAGTCGTATGTTGACATCATAAATGGATTTTTTCTTACATTTTATTAATGTTTTTTCAACCTGTTTCTTATTTTGCCAAGAAATCATGCTGCCACTTGCATAAACTAGTCAGATTTTCAACTTAGTTAAAGGAAAACATATGAATGGTGCATCAATGTTGAGAAAAAATGGTATTTATTACATAACCCATACCAATAGTGACTGCTGAAATCTTAACACCAGTGAATTTCTTCAGGTTTTATATTTAACTCCATCATAGCTTTGAACCACTTTAAATATTTGTTTTCTTCCTCACTCTTAATAATGTGAAAAAGAGATGAAGTATTCCAGATGTGCCTGAAATGTTAGTGACATACATTATTCTCTCCTACTGACTTCTGCCTTACTTACTAGATTAGTTACAAAAATGCATCAGTAAAAGTGCTTAAGAGACAAAGCTGTGTCTAATGAAGACATAATCATTAGTGATGTTACCAGCACTTTTATTACTTTATTTTATTGCAAAAAAACACACCATAGAAAATTCTGTAACTTTTTCAGGAAGTATTTGACATACGGCCCAAATTCCAATCTACTTCAAAATAAAAGTCTTTTTTTTTTTTTTTTTTTTAGAGTAGAAAACGCTGACTCTTAAAACCATAATAATATCTCACATCCTCTCAAAATAAGAAAATGATTAATAGCCAAACAGGAGGTGGGGAATGGGAGGGACTCACAGCAGAATACAATCACTAACAAATCTAGCTGAATTTATAAAATGAATAGCATGACTACCCTGAAGGGGATGAAGAAAGACTAGAACTTTTTTTTTTTTTAAGATTTTATTTATTTATTTGACAGACAGAGATCACAAGTAGGCAGAGAGGCAGGCAGAGAGAGGAGGAAGCAGGCCTCCTGCTGAGCAGAGAGCACGACCTGGGGCTGGATCCCAGGTTCTATCTCAAGACCCTGGGATCATGACCTGAGCCGAAGGCAGAGGCTTTAACCCACTAAGACACCCAGGCATCCCAAGACTAGAACTAACTTAAGTAACTTTGGAAAAACGGTATCTTAACTAGATGTTGTAAGGCTGAAGACTAGAAAAACAAAAGAACTCTGCATATATGCTGAACTACAGTTGGCGAATGTATTTATGCTACTGTATGAAGGCAGAAACTTTAGTTCCTGAACTTCATCAACTTCATAACCAATGGAGAACAATGATTAATTATCTTTATAAGTAGAGACAACCTCATTTTATTGCACTTTGCTTTATTGCATTTCACAGATACCGTGTTTTTTACAAATTGAAGGTTTGTGGCAATCCTGCCTCTAGTAAGTCTATCCACGCTATTTTTTCAACAGCATTTGCTGGTAAAGATGCTGTGAAGGTGTTGAAATGACAACAAAGGATTTAGAATATTACATAAAATTACATAAAACATTATACAAAATGACACTGCTTGCTAAAGCAGTGGCAGGGCTTGAGAGAACAGACTCCAATTTGGAAAGTTCTACTGTGGGTAAAATGCTATCAAACAGCAATGTGTGTTACAGAAAAATCATTTATGAGAGGAGGGGTCAATCGATGAGGCACCCTTCAGTGTCGTCTTATTTTAAGAAATTGCTACCACCATCTCAACCTTCAACAACCAGCACCGTGCTCACTCAGCAGCCACAAACATTGAGACAAGACTCCCCACCAGCAAAAAAAATTACAATTGGCTGAAAGCTCAGATGATGGTTATCATTTTATAGCAATAATGTATTTTTGAATTAAGGTATGTACGTTGTTTTTTTAGGCAAAATATTAATGCACACTTAATACTACCAGTATAGTATAAACATAATTTTTATATGTACTAGGAAACCAAAAAATTCATTTCACTCATTTTTTTAAAATATTCCCATAATTATGATTGTCTGGAACTGAATCCACAGTATCTTTGAGGTATGCTTGTCTATTAACTACATAAAAAGCAGTGTAATTCTGATCTTCATAGACTCTTGGGGATTATCACCATTTATTTTGAAAGCCAATTTTTATGTCATTTATTTATTTATTTATTTATTTAACAGAGCGAGACACAGTGAGAGCAGGAATGCAAGGAGGGGGAATGACAGAGGGAGTAGCAGGCTTCCCGCCAAACAGGGAACCCGATGCAAGGCTCAATCCCAGTTCACTGAGATCATGACCTGAGCTAAAGGCAAACATCTAATGCCTAACAACTGAGCTACCCAGGTGCCCTGAAATCCAATTCTTTAAATTGAAATATATTGTGTCTAGAGTTTTAATAATTCTGGAGAAAATAGTGTATTTGCCTCTATGCAATAAACAAATTAGTCATGAGACAGTCTTTATGACCTTTTCCATTATGCAGGAAATGGATTTTATGAAAATGACTGGATCAAACTCCAAAATGCTATTAATCTTAGGTTAAGAGAGAAGAGAGACCAGATATCCTTCAACATGATCTAATTTCTTACCCTGATGTTAGACGTAGCTAAAGTTAAGCACTTTGGAGAATAATAATTAATCTTCTCATTCCCCTGGAAAAAACCTTTTAGGTTACTGAAGGCAGGATTGTCTATATGGCTTGACAGAAGCACCTTTTATAAGCACATGGAGAAGTGTATTAACTGGAAGTCTCCTTCCTACTTAGCATCTAGCCATTTCAGTGAAAACCTCACATTCCCCTCAAGAGAGGCATTTAACTTACTCTCAAATGGACACTAAGTAATCAGGCATTTCTTAATATTAGACTAAGACAGATCAATGAGTAAGGAGCTTTGCCTTTGGAGTCCTTGTTGAAAGTTTTATTCGCTCCATTACAGCACGGACTTCTGAATCCTGTAGACTATGTATTTCTAGGCATGCTGACATTTATCATCCCCTTTTCTGACAAGATCCTGATTTTTGACAATGTAATTATATTAAGACAGCATCTTCCCTATAACATTAGCTATGAAACTTCACTTTTTTGAAAAAGTACCTAAAATGACAAATGATTTTAGACTGAAGCATGTACGATTCTTTCTTTGGAAACTTTTTCTTAAACTGCATGATAAATTTAAATTATGAAATAAAGCGTAAAAAAAGAAAAGGATAATTGAACAACGCCCATATATAAATACTATGCTGTATACTTACAATTGTAATGTACTATGGTAACAAATATATTAATCTTCCATAAACACTTACTGGGTGTCTGTTCTAGTTTATTGGTGGAAGAAATATTTCAGATTTGCTTTTTGTTTTTTTTAAGATTTTTTTTATTTATCTGACAGACAGAAATCACAAGCAGGCAGAGAGGCAGACAAAGAGAGGAGGAAGCAGGCTCCCTGCTGAGCAGAAAACCCGATGTGGGGCTCTATCCCAGGACCCTGGGATCAGGACCTGAGCTGAAGGCAGAGGCTTTAACCCACTGAGCCACCCAGGCGCCCCTCAGATTTGCATTTTATTGGCTATTGAATTTTTTAAATTGTTGCTTCTAGTGTATATTTCCAGTTATGATTTTAAAATATTTGTGTATTGATAAGTCACCAAGTCCTAGTTCAATTGTTGTGGGATGGTTTCATTTATTCACTTAAACTAGGAAATTTTTTAAGTTTGTGTCTTAGGTTACTTCAGAGACTAGCTTGGATTTTCCTTTAGCTGGATCAAATATAATTGAGATTTCTTTGAAAGAGAAACAGCTGACAAAACTCACACAAGAAGAAATAGACAATTTAAATAGATTTATATGTATTTGAAAATTTGAATAAATAATTAATAACCTTCCAAAACAGAGGGCCTAAGGTCCAGATGGATTGACTAGTGAATTGTACCAAACACTTATGGAAGAAATTATATCAATTCTCTATAATCTCTTTCAGAGAATAGAAGTAGAGTGAGCACTTCCTAATTCATTTGTGAGAATAAAATTATCCTAACACCAAAATCAGACAAACATTACAAGAACAGAAGAAAACTACAGACCAGTATCTCTCACAAATATAGATGCAAAAATGCTCAAAAATATTAACAAATCAAAAATTTTAAAAAAGTTTAAAAGGAATCATACATCATGACCCAGTGGGATTTATCCCAGATATACAAGGCCAGTTCAACATTTAAAGAACAATTAGTGTAATGCATCACATCAAGAGATTGAATAAAGACAAATTACATGATAATAACATTAGGTGCAGAAAAACATTCAATAAAATTCAACATTATTCATAATACGTAATAAAAGGTCTCAGTAAACTTGGCAAAGAATATTAAAAAACCCACACCTAACATCATACCTAATGATGAGAAACTCAGAGCTTCCCCACTAAGATTGGGAGCAAGACAGGGATTTTCCTTTTCACCATGGCTTTTCAACATTGCCCTGGAAGTCCTAGCTAATACAACAAGGTAAGAAAAGGATATGACAAACATAAAGTTGAAAAGGAAGAGATAAAAGTATCTTTGTTTGTAGATGATATGACCATTTATGCAGAAAATCAAAAACAACCAAAAAACAACTCCTAGAACTAATAAGCAGTTATAGCAAGTTTGCTGGATGCAAGGTTAATATACAAAAGTCAATTTCTTTTCTATATACCACCAATAAACAAGTAGGATTTGAAATTAAAAACACAATACCATTTATATTAGCATTCCCAAAATGAGATACACAAATATAAATCTAACAAAACTAGTACAAGATCTATGGAACGACAAAACTTCAATGAATGAAATAGAAGAAAAACTAAATAAATAGAAAAATAGTCCATCTTGATGAATAGAAAGACTCAATATTGTTAGTATGTCTTCTTTTCCCAACTTGGTCTGGAGATTCAATGCAATCCTAATAAAACCCCCAGCAATTAGTTGGTTGTTCTCACCATGATGACTCTAAAGTTTACAGGGAGAAACAAAAGTTCCAGAATAGTCAATACAATATTGAAGGAAAATAAAATTGGAGGACTGATACTACCCAACTTCAAGACCTACTGTAAAGTTATAGTAACTAAGACAGTGTGATATTCATGAAAAGACAGACAAATAGAACAAAGGAACAGATTAGAGAGCTCAGAAACAAATCTACTTAAATATAGCCAACTGATCTTTGACAAAAGAGCAAAGACAATACAATGAAAGAAAGATAGTCTTTTCAACAAATGATGCTACTGGACATTCATGTGCAAAAAAGAAAAATTCAATGTAAAAACAGACTTTAGAACTTTCACAAATATTAACTCAAATGCACTGAAAACTTAAATATGAAACTATAAAACTCTTAGAAGATAACATGGGAAAGAAGACCTTAGATGTGGCAATGAGTTTTTAGACACAACACCAAAGGCATGATCCGTGAAAGAAATCATTAAAAGGCCGAACTTCATTAAAATTTAAAACTTCTGCTCTGAGAAAGCCAATGTAAAGGAAATTAAAACACACATACACACATGAATAGACAAGCCACAGATTAAAGGAAAATATTTTCAAAGACATACCTGCTAAAATACTCTTATACAAAATACATAACAAACTTTAAAAATTCAATAAAAAGAAAACAACCCAATGAAGAAATGGTTAAAGATCTGAACAGACATCTTACTAAAAAGGCATATAGATAGTAAATACATGAACAGATGCTCTACATCATAAATCATCAGAGAAATGCAAATTAAGGCAACAGCGAGGTACCATTACACACACAATGGCCAAAGTCAAGAATAGCAGAATATTGACAACATCAAATACAGGCAAATATGTGTAATATGTGTAGCATTAAAAACTCTCATTCAGTTCTAGTGGAAATGTAAAATGATACAGCCACTTTGGAAAACAGTTTGGTACTTTCTTACAACACTAAATATATTCTTACAAACCAGCAATCACCTTCCCTGGTGTTTACACAAAGGAGTTGAAAACTTACCTCAACACAAAAACCTGTACATGGGTGTTTTTAGCAGCTTAATTCCTAATTGTCAAAACCTAGAAGGAGGGGCTCCTCGGTGGCTCAGTGGGTTAAGCCTAAGGTCACCATCCCAGTGTCCTGAGATCGAGCCCTCCATCGGGCCCTCAGCTCAGCGGGGAGCCTGCTTCCCCTCTCTCTCTGCCTATTTGTGATCTCTCTCTCTGTCAAATAAATAAATTAAATCTTAAAACAAACAAAACAAAACAAAAAAACCCACAAAAAACCTAGAGGGAACCAAGATATCTTTCAGTAGGCTAATGGATAAATACCAATTCCTTATTATGAATTATTATTTAGCACTGAAAAGAAAAGATCTTGGTAGATCATGAAAAGACAAAGATGAAACTTAATATGCATATTACTAAGTGAAAAAAATCAATCTGAAAAGGCTACATACTGTACGATAAAAATATATGACATTATGCAAGAGGCAAAACTATGGAAACAGTAAAAATATGAGTGGTTGCCAGAGCTTAAGGAGGGGAGGGGATGAATAGATGAATCACAGAGGATTTTTAGGGAGTGAAACTACGCAGAATGAAACTGTAATAGTAAATAGATATCATTACACATTTGTCAAAAACCATAGAATGTACAATACTAAGAGTTACCCTAATGTAAACTATGGACTTTGGGTGATTATGGTGTGTCAATGTAGGTTCATCAGTTGTAACTAATGTATCATTTGAGGAATGATATTAATAAGCGGGAGGCTACGCATGTGTGGGACAATGAGAATAAGGAGAAGCTCTTCACTTCTTCATAATTTGGTTGTGAATCTAAAACTGTTCTATAAAAATTAAGTATTTATATAAATTTTTAAGATATTAATATATTTTGATTAATTTTGATATAATATTAATTATCATAATATCATTAATGATTTTGCATCTCAGTTACAGTGTTTTGTTTGTTTGTTTGTTTTGGCCTGACTAGGTTTTGGTCTTTTATCTCTGCAGCCAGGGTTTCTCTGGCATCTTCTGTGCTTCTTTCAAGCCCAGCTAATATTCTTATGATTGTTGTTCTAAATTCTTGTTCAGATATATTGCTTGTATCTGTTTTGAGCAAATCCCTGGCTGTGATTTTTTTCTTGATCTTTCTTTTGTGGAGAATTCGGCCATCATGTTATCATGTCTAGGTTTCTGTCTTTGTGTGTTCTAAAAGCTTGTTATGTTTCCTGCTTCTGAGAGTAATACTAAATGTTAAAAAGGGTTCCTATACTTTCCAGGGCCTGGCGCTTCAGGAAGTGTTTCTGGTGTATGATGTACAAACTCTGCTGTTGTGTTCTGTCTGCTCTCCCACAGATCAGTCCTCTGCAGAGCTCCTCCTCACAGTGGGCAGTGTCTGGTGTCTGGGCCTTTAACTAAGGGTGCTTTGATTTGTTTTTTATGATAAGACTGAGTTTAAAAAAAAAAAAAAAAGCCTGATTCAAGAAAAGAGAAAAGAAAAAGGAACAAGAAAACAAACAAACCAAAACTATAAACCTGATTTCAAGGAAATGGAAAGAAAGAAGAAAAAAAAAAAGGAAACAAACAAGCCAAGAAATGAACAAAAACTATAAGCCTGATGATAAAAAAATAAAAAAATAAATAAATGATATATATATAAAATAAAAATAAGAAATGGTAAAAAAAAAAAAAAAAGAAAAAAGAAAGAAAGAAAGAAAAAGAAAAAAGAAAAAAAGAAACCTGGTCCTAGTTCCACCAGAACCAAAGCAGAGCTTTTGGAGCACTCTGTGATCAGTAATAGCCTTGATACTCATGGAAGGCCTATGTTGGTCATCTGAGCGAGAAGCCCAACATATTGGTTCAAGTCAATAGAGCTGTCCCTGCTGGGCTCAGGGTCACGGGGTTGTTGTAAGTGACTCCAGACTCCTCCGCTGGAAGCTCTATGTTTCTCTGAAGTCCCACTGTGCGGGCGCGCGGGTAGAGGGTGTAATGGAAGAAGGTATCAACTTGAGCTCTTATCCCCGGAGAGGGGAAGCTGCTGCCACTGTTCAGGAAGCCCCCACAGAAAGCCCTCACAGAAAAGAAAGCCCTCACAGAAAAGCCTGTGTCCCAGGCTTTCACCAGATGCCTGTCTTCAACCTATCTGTGGCCAGCCCTTGGCACACCCAGCACCATAGTTCTGTTTTATCTCTGTCCAGTGGCTGGAATTCAAAACAACAAATCTTAAAGAAGCCAGCAGTGCGTGGACCCAGTGCCTCCCCGCAGGAGAGCATCACAGCACTGCACCAGCACCGGCACCTTTCTGTCCCAGAAAAGCAGTCCCATGCCCGCATGATTGCCCAGAGTCGAGGTTGAAGCACAGCAAATAACGGCAACCAGGTTATCTGCCCTTCATCTCCCTTTGCTGTCTCTGTCCCCTGTTGTTTAATAAAGCCCAGTGGGTCTTTTGTCATTGGAGTGGCAAGACACCCTTTTCCAAATGTACTCTAAGAAGGGGCACATTCTCTCTGTGAACTCAGGGGATCCCCACACCACAGTACTTTGCATGAAACATACCTGCCGTTTTCTCTCCCACTCTCTTCTCTCTCCTGATTTCTGTCTGTGAAAAGAGTTCCCATCACTTCCCTCCACAGCACCGCAACTTTTCTCTCTCCCAGTTCACATCTCCAAACCTCCCATCACCCAACTTCTCTCCCTCCAATTGTGCATATTGTTTTCTTAATCCTTAGATCAATTTCTTAGTTGTTCAAAATGATGTGAGGTTGATCTAACTGTGTTCATGGCACAAGGCAAGCCCAGGGTTTCCCTACTAATCTATCTTCACTCCTCCCCTAAACAGTATATATTGGTTGAGTTTGGATGCATGGTGTAACAAGGTGTAGGAATAAAAACACAAACATCCACATACACACACACATACACACACAGATAAACAACCATGATCTGCAACATTTGAGTCTTTATATGAACAAGAACTAATTGTAAACCTGGGAGTCTCTTGAAGAAAGATGTATTAGCTTGTTGGGACTGTTGTAACAAAATACCACTGACTGGGTGGCTTAAGCGAAAGACATTTATTTTCTTACCATTCTCTCTGCTAGAACTCCAAGATCAAGGTTTGAGCAGGTTTGGTTTCTTTGGAGACCTCTCTCCTTAGCTCTCAGATGGCCACTTTCTCTCTGGTTCCTCAGATGGTCTTTCCTTGGTACATGCATGCCTCTAATCTCTCTCTCTGTGTCTGAGTTTCCTATTCTTCTAAGGATACCAATTAGATTCCATTAGAACATCCTAATACTTTCATTTTAACAACATCACTTCTTTAAAGTCTCTATCTCTAAATATAGTCACATTTTGAAGTATGGGGAATTAGGGCTTCAACTTATGAAAAAAGGGGACAATTCAGTTTATAACAAAAGTGATAAATAGCTCACTTTGAACTATTTTTGCATTCGTTACTTCCATTTTTTCAAAAGAACATGATATTTCATAGATTCTCCATACAATCTCACCCCCCACATTTCATCCTAGAGATTCATCAGAAAAAAGTCAGGAAAGGCTTCACAGAACATAATAGCGGAAATAGCCTTTGGTGTTACCATGCCTACAGTATGATCTTGCAACATAGTTTGAAGTTTAAAAGTTATCTTATAGATTTTATCTTTATATTACACTGACACATATCTGAGAGTCAATTATTTTTATTAACAATTTTTTATTGCTATGATTAAACACATTTCTACAAATAGAAACATTGCTATTTATCTTTAATTGTGAATCTTTTTTAGTTTGAACTGTTAACTTCTTGATAATTTCCACACAGTTGGATACCAAAAAGGCTTTGCAATTTTGTTGAGAACATGCATGGTTTTTAAAAAAATATATCATGATGTTTGCTGATTTTTTTTTTTTTAAAGATTTTATTTATTTATTTGACAGAGAGGTCACAAGTAGGCAGAGAGGCAGGCAGAGAGAGAGGAGGAAGCAGGCTCCCCGCGGAGCAGAGAGCCCGATGCGGGGCTCGATCCCAGGACCCTGAGATCATGACCCGAGCCGAAGGCAGCGGCTTAATCCACTGAGCCACTCAGGCACCCCTGTTTGCTGATTTTTATTCTCTGCACTATCACTACTCTGGAAGCGACTGTAAAAAAATGAAAACCTATTGGCAATGTCTGTTAATAAAAACAGCTTGGATGTTTCTCTTGTTAAATCATTTTTGTGTGTGTCTTACATAACACTCAGAAGAAAAATGTGCTTCTTTTTCATTTTACTAGACTATTTATATTATTTTGAAAAACATTTCAAACTGTGTTATATACTGCTATTCATTTTCTTTTACTCTTAATTTAAGATACTATGTTGTTAAATCATAATTTTCTTTAATTTTTTGAAATAAAAATTAGATCTGGCTTTTTAAAAGTTTCATAGAGTCACACATTTCAAGGGGTACATAATTTCAATAAAGAACAGTAATAAATAATACTTCAGTAAGTGATGACGAATAGGATTAACACAATGCACTCCAGCATTTTCTTAATCACTGACTAGATCTACAACTAAATCCAGTAGTGGACTTTCTGTGTTTTAAAAGTTCCTTTAAGCTGGAGCAAATAATCCTAAAATTTTTATGAAATCAGAAGAGACCCCAAATTGCTAAGGAAATGATGAAAAATAAAAACAAAGCTAGCAGTATCATGTTACCTGATTTCAAGCTTTACTACAAAGCTGTGATCACCAAGACAGCATGGTACTGGCATAAAAACAGACACATAGACCAGTGGAACAGAGTAGAGAGCCCAGATTTGGACCCTCAACTCTATGGTCAAATAATCTTCGACAAAGCAGGAAAAAATATATAGTGGAGAAAAGACAGTCTCTTCAATAAATGGTGCTGGGAAAATTGGACAACTATATGTAGGAGAATGAAACTTGACCATTCTCTTACACCATACACAAAGATAAACTCGAAATGGATAAAAGACCTCAACGTGAGACAGGAATCCATCAGAATCCTAGAGGAGAACATAGGCAGTAACCTCTAAGATATCAGCCACAACAACTTCTTTCATGATATGTCTCTAAAGGCAAAGGAAACAAAAGCGAAAATGAACTTTTGGGACTTCATCAAGATCAAAAGCTTCTGCCCAGCAAAGGAAACAGTCAACAAAAGAAAGAGGCAACCCACGGAATGGGAGAAGATATTTGCAAATGACAGTACAGACAAAAGGTTGATACCCAGGATCTATAAAGAACGTCTCAAACGCAACATACACAAAACAGATAATCATATCAAATAATGGTCAGAAGACATGAACAGACAGTTCTCCAATGAAGACATACAAATGACTATCAGACACATGAAAAAGTGTTTATCATCACTAGCCATCAGGGAGATTCAAATTAAAACCACATTGAGATACTACCTTACACCAGTTAGAATGGCAAAAATTAGCAAGACAGGAAACAACCTGTGTTGGAGAGGATATGGAGAAAGGGGAACCCTCTTACACTGTTGGTGGGAATGCAAGCTGGTGCAGCCAATTTGGAGAACAGTGTGGAGATTCCTTAAAAAATTAAAAAATAGAGCTTCCCTGTGACCCTGCAATTGCACTACTGGGTATTTACCCCAAAGATACAGATGTAGTGAAAAGAAGGGCCATTTGTACCCCAATGTTCATAGCAGCAATGGCCATAGTCGCCAAACTGTGGAAAGAACTGAGATGCCCTTCAACGGACGAATGGATAAGGGAGACGTGGTCCATATACACTATGGAGTATTATGCCTCCATCAGAAAGGATGAATACCCAACTTTTTTAGCAACATGGATAGGACTGGAAGAGATTATGCTGAGTGAAATAAGTCAAGCAGAGAGAGTCATTTATCAGATGGTTTTACTTATTTGTGGAGCATAAGAAATAACACAGAGGATATGGGGAGATGGAGAGGAGGAGGGAGTTGAGGGAAATTAGAAGGAGAGATGAACCATGAGAGACTATGGACTCTAAAAAACAATCTGAGGGTTTTGAAGGGGCAGGGGGGAGGTTTGGGGAGCCAGGTGGTGGGTTTTATGGAGGGCACGTATTGCATGGAGCACTGGGTGTGGTGCATTAACAATGAATTCTGTTACACTGAAAAGAAATTAAATAAAAAAAAATAAGAACAACAACAACAAAATAAAAGTGCCTTTAGTCTGAATTCTTCAAATGAATAGGAAAGTTAATCAAACCATTAAGACTCTTATTTTATTTATTACAAACATTTTCTTTTTCTTAGAAGTTTAATTATTTCTTGCCATATAAATTTAGACTTCATTCAGAGTAAGGCACATGTAGCTGATGATGCAAGTTTAATTAATTTTCTAACTTTTATTACATTTTTCGTAATTAACTTATTTTAAAAAATGAAAACCTAGAGATTATGATGTTCTAAATTATGTCCTTACTAATTTTGTACAGGCCAACACCTAAGAGGGTCTTTAGAGACAACATCAAATAATTTGAAACTTAAATAGATATTGGAAGTAGAATCTGTATTGAAATGAAGGGAATGGGGCTCCTGGGTGGCTCAGTGGGTTAAGCGCTGCCTTCGGCTCAGGTCATGATCTCAGGGTCCTGGGATCGAGTCCCGCATCGGGCTCTCTGCTCAGCAGCGAGCCTGCTTCCCCCTCTCTCTTTCTCTCTGCCTGCCTCTCTGTCTGCTTGTGATCTCTCTCTGTCAAGTAAATAAATAAAATCTTTAAAAAAAAATGAAGGGAATATTTTCCTTTTACTTGTCCTTCTCTCCATTCTTTGCTGAGCAGACTTTGTGTGCTGTGTTCCTTGGGCAGTTCCAGTATGTGATCCTATAGTCAGTCCAGTGGGTGGAGATAAATGGAGTTTGGTCAAGTAGTAAGATGAGCAAAAAGGCTAATTTGGAGGGGAAGGACACTGAGTAAAGATATCAGCCCGACAGAGGGAGTACATGGCTATCAGAGGATGAGAGATCAGTGCGTGGTGGGGTAAAAAGGAAAAAAAATCCTATAATGAGTATACTTGCATGCTTCTGCTAATAGGCTCATGTAGATGTCAGGATTGCAAATCTGCATATGTTGTTAGCTTTATCTCCAAAAGTCAACCCAAGGGAAACTACAGAAGAAAACACCTATGGAGACAAATCAAATAAAACCTTTGAGACACTTCTGCCGAGATCAAAAGCTGTCTTGGACTAGGATGATGGGTGCATTCTGGGGCAAGTGTGGCCCGGAGACAGTGGCAGAGCAGGTTGGGAAGAGATTATAAATTCTACTTTTTCCTTCTCATAACTTTGCTGGGACAAAATTGTTTCCTTCTCCTTCTCCATAGAAATCAATAGCAGCAGTCAATTGTGTTGGGCAGAGGGCAGGAGATAGTCGTAATTTTAGGACAGTGCAAAACCCCTGCTAGGTTGAGAATCAAGTGATAAGAGATGTAGTCTCCTCATCCAAACCTTCTGGGCTGGCAGGTTGCCTTTTTACTGCTTCTTTCTGAAAATATTACAGGAAAATCCCTTACCAAAATTTGGTGCTATGCCAGCAAATGGGTTTGTCTAAAATTTTTGTGCTTGACTTCTTTGCCCTGAAGCTGATTCTTCCCTTCCTCTTAAGCTACAGAGAAGTGACAAAGAACACCGTCTGGCTTTCCCCAGTCTCCAGTGCTCACCACCAGACAAGATAGTCTTCAACTCAGGGAAAACAAAAGCACAGGGCAATTAGTTACATACACAAGTTACACATCCACTGTAAAAGAAAAGCATGCAGAATAACATATCAAAGACAGAAAGAGACTTCTATTGGATTTAACAACAATAAAACTAAACTAAGATTCGATAATGTGTTGCCTATAGGAGACACATTTACACAAAAAGACCAAGTTTGAAAATAAATACATATAGAAAATATACCAGGGGAAAGAATGTTGCAAAATAAATTTAATATCTGAAAGAACTCAAGAAAAAAGTATATGAGACAAAGATGGGTGTTCTATACTAGTAAGATTAAAAAAAAAGTTGAGATAACCATCACAAAATCCATCTATTAAACAATTGAGCCTCTAAATTTATGAAGTTATAACTGACATTGTGATGGATTGACTCACTATATAAAGATAAATAAAAGTGAATTTGTTCCTAAAACTGTATAGTGAATTTGACACCAGATGGATTAAAGATCTAAATGAGAAAGGTAAACATAAAGTCAATAGAAAATGGAGACGTTCTTTTTAAACAAACACCTAAAACAAATTATAAATGAATATATTTATGTACCAGACTTTACTAAGATTGATGAGTTCAGTTCATGAATTATACTACAAAACAGGGGGTAGAAGACAATGTTCTGTTCAAACCTATTTTATAATGTCCAAAATTGATGAGTGATTAACATCCACCATATACATATACTATTAAAACTAACAATAGGAAGACAGACATAAGATGAACAGAAGCAATATAAAGAAAGCCAAAACATTTAGTAAACATATGAAGAGATGTACAAATTCATTAATAAGGAGAAAAATGGAAGTAAAATAGAGTATCATATTAAATTCATCATAGTGACAAAAATTAGAAAGCTACATAATATCAAGTGTTGCTAGAATATACAGATACAGGAGCTCTCATGCACTGCAAGATAGTCTTTAAATTAGTGATGCCGTTTTGGACAGCAATCTCACAATTCTTAATCAAATAGCGTATGCATCCTCCATCACTCAAAAATTTCACTCCTGAATATAAATCTTGGAAAAATTATCCCACAATTTTATAGGGACCATACATAAGGATTTCATACAGTGATTTCATTGTGATACATGGATTTTGGGAAATCTCAGTGCTTATCACTGGGTGATTATATGTATATGGCAATATGAAGAAATGTTACAGATGCATTATTGAGCAAAGAAAGTAAGAATCAGAATAAGATATCTAGTACCATACCATGTATATAAAAGAAAAATTCATGTAGGAAAATATCAACAAATATTTTCCAAGTATGTTTGATGCATACTCATCAAACACATTAGATTGATAGTGGATGGAGAGTAGCAGTGACCTAAGGATAAGGAAGTTCTGTAGGGTAGTATAGAATGGGAATGCAGGGAATTGGATAAATAAATAAAACAAAGAGTACTCATTAAAACAAAGGGGAAATTTTTAATAAAAAGATGTGATTAATTCAACTATTATCTGCACCTGAATCTAAACAAACAAACAAACAAACAAACAAAAAAACCCACAGAGATTTAAAGTAGGTTAAGTTTTTTAAAAAAAAGTATAATGTAAAAAATAAGTAAGTATGCAGAGAATTTTTGGCTCTTAATAAATTTGCATTATGTACTCTAATTAAAAAATGTCTTAGCCACACAATTGAACTGAACAGTAGCAACAATGTATACATTAGAGTTATTAAGATATTTTAAATTGTTTTGTCTCCCCAGATAGATTCACATGATAATGTAAATATCACTGAGTAGTATATTTATTTCCTCCATTCTTATAACTTTAATAACATTAATATAGATTTTCAGCTATTTTTTCTAAGTTTATTAATATATATTATATATATGTATACTCTACAATAAATATCCATGTGTATACATATATAATAAATATGCATGTGCATACATAAATTATATATGTGTATTTGTATTCATGTATGTATATACACACAATGCAAATTTAAGGATACATATTGCAGAAATAGCTAAGACAAGAAAAATTAGCATCATTAAATTTTTCATCTAATTTTATTAAAGAAATTTGATTTCAAGAAGTTTTCAATGAAGAGATCAATTATATGAAAGTCTGTGACTTTTTTGTTTTTAATAACTTTTAAAAATCCATCTATCAGCAAATATAACATTGTAATTAATTCCAAGAACATTTTAATTTACAGACTCAAATTCTATATCTTGTATCCCAATTTAAAAATCTAATATACCAATTTATATTAATGAAGATTCTTAGGACTAAAATATATCCTCATGCTTGTTATATATAAAGCATTGACATTTTGGTCTCCGTATTCATCTGACTCTCAAAATGGCTACCAAAAGACAAATTATTCAATTTCCTATGTCATTAGAATGATTTTCCTGCTTCTTATTTTGGGAATCTCCTGATCTTTTATAAGTTCTATACCAAACAGATACAAAAAAGAAAATGTCAAATATCATTACAGAACTTGGACATTTTTACAGGTAGCATTGGTTCTTAGAAAGTCAACGTTATGAAACAATGGTATCCCAGCAATCTCTTCCTTCCACCTGGCTATGGCTATTCCATTCAGGAAAACGTTTGGCGGTTTAATTTAAAGAACATTTTAAAACTGAGATGAATGGATTTTTAGCTACTTGGGTGTCACATGGCTGCCATGAGTACAGATGGCTATCTGAAATACCGAGAGTGTAAAAGAGGGGTATGGGGAACAGAACAAACATCTCTACCCCTGCTTAACCATTACCCCTTCTCAGTTACCTGTTCCCCTCTCTGCCTCTATGAATTGTTCTGTGATCCCCTCTGTTTAGGTCTGGTTCTCCTTGGGTTTTATGTGCCTATCTATCTGCTCGTTCTTATGTCTTTTTTCATATCCTTTTGTTCTTCTCCATTTCTTTAATTTTATTATTATGTTTATCAGAGCGCATATGTAAATCAGATCAAAGTTTTGTATGCTTCCTTCTTTTTCAAGCTTTCAAGTCACCCTAAAGCGATTTGTGTCTTGATTAATGAACTTCAGAGGAAAAAAATAAATTTACTTCTAATATGCAGGTCACTATAGATTATACTTAATCATCCATTTTAGCAGCTAACAAAACAACTCCTTCAGAAGTGTCCTTCTTTCCAACCAAATTAATTGGATTTTTTTACAATCTCATAATATCAGTCACAAAAAGAAGTAGAGAATTACAGACTCATGATATGAGTTGCACCTCTGTTTCTTGAACACCATTCTTGAGGAAATATATCTAATCTATCTTTTCTTCAACATTTATTCTACAAATGGAAAAACCTTATGAAGAGTGCTAGCCACAGGGTGGACAATGGTCCCCCACTGATGGAAATTAAAGGTCATATGGAAAACAGAATAAAGTAAATACACCGATCAGTGTAATGTTAAAAGTATTTTGGGGAAACAAATGACGGGTTTAGAATATTATGTCACACTTTGACCAAGTGAGGTTTGACATGAAATTGGACCTCTGAAAAGAGGAGAATCAGGACCATCCATTCCCGTTCCTCTCCAGTCTTTGTTCCATACTGCTGCTAGAGGAATCTATTTGAAATTCACAAGAGATGGCATGTTCATGGACCTTTCCTCCTTCAAGTGAAATCCCTTTGGTGCTCAATCCTTGACGTCGCCTGAAATGCTCTCCAGTCTGCGCATGCTCTCACACCAGAGAGGAACAGTCTTTACACAAGCTATTCCTGAGGCCTGGAAACTTCTTCCGTAATTTTCTTCCTGGGGAGGTAACACTTTTAGAACAGCCTAGATAGAAACATGGAGGGCATAGTGGTTTCCTTGTCCTAACAAAAATTTTGAGCCTTTTTAAAGTGAGAAAATACTTTCTAGTTAGATGTATATTTCCAGGAAACCTATAAAATTAGCACATTCCTAATTTATTGACGCATATTATTCACTTTACTGTATTGCTACAATTTTCTTTTGTAACATAACAGATAAAGTCTTCCCAATAAGTACTTTCTAGTATGTACCCTAGAGATGATCACAAGACTGAGTTTTCATCTAAAATTTATATAAAATTTTGAATCCATAAAATACATTATGAGATGTAAATTGTATTTTCCAGTTGATAGTCCTTGTTCTGCTCAGAGGTACAATCTCAGAGTCCTTTAACCTATTTCCATGTGAATGTATCCTATATTTCAGTTCATTAGCTCAAATTTAAGTGTAAAATAAAAATTGTTCATGCTAATCAATCCATTTGTGATTTTTACCAGTGACTGTTTGCTGACTTCATTCACCAAAAATCATAGCACTATACATTCTCATGAAAATCAAGTAAGTTAAAATACATAAAAGCACTTGCAACAACTAACAAGTTCTGAAAGTGTAAAATACAATATTTTGGGAGTAGAATTTCTGTGCTCAATAAAGAACTGGTATTATTCTTCCGAGACATAAAAGCAACAGTTGTGTTTTCTTAGTTGTGAAAAATCTACACAAGCAAACCAAACTTTCATGTCTGAATGTGAATTATTTTCATTTCTATCATTTCCTTGCCAACAATGTGAATGAGTACTTATAAGAAATAAAAGATTGCCTTCAATTATTTTCTTTTGATTTCCTGTTTGCAAATCGACTCTCTTCTGTATACCCTGGAAAAATTTTGTGGTGTTTTTTTGGTTTCACATTTGATAAAATCTCACAAAGATTTAGAAAATCAAGAACTGAATCTATTTGTAGATCAAATAAATGATCTACTTTCAGACATCTTCCCACTGGACTGACAAGCAACCTAATTTTCAAAAGAAAAATTGAAAGAGTCCTTTAAATTAAACATGTTAAAAATGAAACAAGATGGGACCAGGGAGGGAGACAAACCATAAGAGACCCTTAATCTCAGGAAACAAACTGAGGGTTGCTGCAGGGTGGGGGAGTAGGGATAAGGTGGCTGGGTTATGGACATTGGAGAGGGTATGTGCTATGGTAAGTGCTGTGAATTATGTAAGACTGATGATTCACAGATCCGTACCCCAGGAGCAAATAATACATTATATGTTAATAAAAAAAATAAAATAAAAAATGGATAAAAATTAAAAAAAATTAAACCATGTTTCTTCCTAAAGATCTCCTTCACTGATTATGTATAAAGTACTACACACATAAAGAGATCAGGGGTTAGTAATGAATTCTCAAATGTGTGCATTTGGGGTACTCATATGAGGTGAAATATGTATGTGTGTGTGTGTGTACATATATAATTTTTCATGAAACTGGTTTCCACTAGATACCTTCTAGATTATAATTTCCAAACTATTAAAAAAAAACAAGTTGATTTAGATAACCATAATTATTTATTAACAGTGAATTCTTGTTAATAATTGTTAGAAGGTGAAGGAGAATCGGTGTACTATCCTCTGAAGGAGCAGGCATTTTATAATTGAAAAATGAACCAAGCCATTCCACACCATTTACAGAGTTTTATCAGGGTCACTTACAGCAGAGATCAGGCAGTGATCCAGATGGTACTTGGCTATTCTTTGTGCCCATTTTTCACCAAGTCTGGACCTTAACCCACAGCTTTTATAGAGCTAGGGGCGTTGTGGTGAGGTAAAGGATACTTATCTAAACTGGTGCTATCTGTGTGCTAGAGGATCTCTGCTAGTTATCTCAAGTAGCATCTTCTGAACCTTCCCGAATTCCAGTCAGGGCACACATTAACCCCCACTGGGCCTGGGACACATAGCCCCAGGAGAGATCATTCCATAGTCATGGACAAGATGGAGGTCAAAGATGGAGTCAGTGTTGTAAGCACTCTGAGAATAACACAAACAATAACAGTACAAAAGGAAAAAAAAATTTAAAAAATCAGGAATTCTAAATATGGATACTGTTAAGCCAGCACTCAAACATTTAGCCCACTGACTTTCTTTCTGTATCTTTCTCCACCTCACCCTTGATAAAGAAAACTTCCTTGATAGAAATTTCTGTTTCTTTTCTAGAGACTTAAGCAAATATTAACCAATTTCATCTTAAAGTAAGAAATTTTTCTTTCTACAAATGCAAAACCTAAAACAATCTAAATATCTTCCATTTGGAACTGATGCAGTAAATTATTATATTTCTATATAATTAAATATCATGACAACAATTTTTTAAAGATTTTATTTATTTATTTGGGAGTGAGAGACAGAGCATGAGTCAGGGGCAGAGGCAGAGGGAGAGAGAGAAGCAGACCACTGAACAGGGAGCCCTCTGTGGGACTCAGTCCCACGGCCCTGAGATCATAACCCGAGCCAAAAGCAGATGCTTAACCAACTGAACTACCCAGGTGCCCCTCATGACAGCAATTTTAAAATGAGATACAAGGGGTGCCTGGGTGTCTCAGACGTTAAGTGTCTGCTTTTGGCTCTGGTCATGATCCCAGGGTCCTGGGACTGAGCCCCACAAGGGGCTCCCTACTCAGTAGGAAGCCTGCTTCTCCCTCTCCCACCCCTCTTGCTTGTATTCCTTCTCTCACTGTCAAATAAATAAATAAAATTTTTAAAGAAAAATAAAATAAATTTAGATACAAAACATTTGATAAAATATGATTCTGTTCTATAAACAATGAATATGGGTTCATATTTGTATGGGAAATTTCCAAGAGAACTTACAATAATGTGCTAATATTGTTTATTACCTGAGTCACTGGGCAGTCGTGATATTTTTCTATATTTTTTTGTATTTTTCAAAGATTCTACAACAAACATCCATTTTACATATCAGAAGAATGTGCTGGTATTTTAGATGAAAAAGCTTATTAATTTGGATTATGCAAAGGTTTTATACATGTTGTGCTCCCCAGTTATGAGGTCTTCAAGGATATACCAGAAAATGATTTCCTACATCAGACAACCAGAGATACTCTCTAATCAGAGACCTGTGAACACATTCTCTTGGCTCAAGGGCAATCCCTGTGTTTAGTCATGTGGTCTCAAGAAATCTAACAGCCAGCACTCAACCTCATTTCCATCTCTTACAAATTTTATGTAAAAACCTGTTTTATATAAAGAAATAATGTGATTGGGGGCTACAAGGAGAAAATGATCTTCGGTTACCTTGGCAGACCTCAACATCTTCAGGCAAGAAGACTCAGCGTTTTGCACCTACTTTTGCATCAGTGCTTTAAAACTGACACGGAAAAGCTGGAGTTCTTGAGAAAAATGATCATAATGATAAGTGGATTTTTCAACCTGCCATATGCAGTATGAGTTGGAATAAATTGTGATCTCTAGCACGGGGAAGAGTAGACTTGAAAGAGAAATGATAGCTATCTTGAGATGCTAAAAAACATGTCAAAAGAAAGACACATGGAACAGATAATCTGACTGCTTAGTTGTTGCCAAATAAGAGAAAGTAACTGATGACTGATTAAAACAAATAAAGACCATTTGAAAAAATTGAAACAGTTTGTAAATTAGCTAGACCACTAAGGAGCATTAAGGATAGTATAATCCACATAACTAAATGAATTCAAGCTGAGCCTAGATGATGAATTACTAGACGATTTAAAAAAATATCGGTATGTCAAGAACAGATTGGATGAGATGGAATCCAAATTACCTTTCAATTCCTAGATGTGATAATTCCAAGGTAAAGGAGGGAGCGACATAAAAACCACTGGCGCATTTGTGAGTATGTGCATTTGGTGGGGGATTTTTGCAGATCGTGGGAGAGATAACAGCAGAAGTAAAACAAACAAACAAACAAATAAGTAAATGAAAAACCAAAAACCCACATAAATACAAGAGTTGCAAAAACCTGACTGCTGTCAAAAGTTTAAGCAAGACAATAAACAGACTGATCCTCTTTAATACAGATGTGAATAACTATAATTTTCTTTACAAATTAATTTCTATTTAGAACCTTTATACTCTGGTCCTTACTCAAATTTCTCCCTTTCCAGATGCTTTTTAAGATTCTGGAACGCTTGTGCATGCCAGGATGTTTAGGGATGAGCCCTGCAACTACCCACAAACTTTCCTCTGAGTACTTTCTCCTCTCAGGCAGCCTTACTCAGGTGCAAGGGCTCTTCCTCTTCTGAGCAGTGCTCAGGGAATAGGAAGCTTCTTACGGAGCAGCACCTGCATCATCCCATTTCCCACTGGGTTCTGGCCAACCTCCCTAATGCTGAAGGGCACATGGGCTCCATGCCCACGGCTCTTGTGATGTTCAGACATTTCTGCACCCACTACTGCCCTGCAGGAGAGCAGAGCACAGATGAAACCCTACTGCAATCCCAAGGGAGTATCTTTCCAGTTGGGAGAGAGAAACTCTTCTCTCCCTTCTGCTTTTGGTTAAGATATATATTTTCTCTATGCCCTGCAATCCTCTTCCTATGTTTTTGGACAAGATATTTTGTCTATAGTAGCAAATCCTTTTCCTCTCCCTAAGGCCTAAGCTTTTTGAAAGTAAAGCCAGGATGTCTTACAGGAGTCTCAAGTTTCTGCCCTGCTGTATTCATTCCCTGAGGCAATAAACACATGCTGACCAACTTCTTTCAATGGGGATAAAATAAAGGAAAAGATACAAAGTTACTGAAAAAGACTAATGTCTCCAAATATTACCTTCTTTTTAAAATAAAAAACTCATCATAACATATACACAGTTTTATGTGGAGGACATCAGTGAATTAGAATACTGCAGCAAAAATCTTAAGAAAACACCAGGAATCAGTTTCCTAAATGGAAATTTCAAAAAGTAGAATTAGCAGTGGATGATATAAATGACAGAGAGAGGTAGGCTTTATAACAAAGATTAGTTATATTGTGTTAGAAAGGTGAAACTAAGAAGGTAGTGAGTGGCAGATTGAGACCTCCTCAGTATACTTTCCGGAAAGGCTCCAGCAGGAATGGAATGTTTTCATCTTTAGCTCATCCTCCATTTTACTCTTTGCTTTCTAATTTGCATATGGACAAGGCTTCCTGTGGTTGGAAGTATCTTTATCAACTTACCTTCAATATGGCTAGTTGTGAATTATTCCAGCACATATCAGCAACAGAAGGATGTGTCAGAATTTTTTTCACACAGCAGATACTGATGAGCCATGATCAGCAGGAAGTCACTGATAACCATTTTGAAAACTGCCACTGACTTTGATAATAATTCTATCATAGTAATAGCTACAAATTCCCTACAAATGTGCACTTAACATGGTTGGGGGGATTTTGGCAATGCAAATTGGGCTTTTTCCCTAAGTAAGATATAGGGTATACCAATTGTAGCAGAAATCCATATTTCTCCCCCAAGTCCATATTATTTTTCTTCTGTGGTAATAGATGCAATCTACTTTTTAAGTGATAGATGTAGTGTATATTTTTCAGTCTCCTTTGTAGCAAGGCAAAATCAGATGACTAGAATCTGAGAACAGAATAGCTATATGAGATGTATACAGATTCTGATAGGTATCCTTAAATAAAAGTTATGTTTATGTCTCTTGAGTTTTTTTCTCTTTCTTTCTGGTTAAAAGGCAGATGTGATGGGTGGAACTGAAGCAGGTATCTTGAACCATGAGGTCTTTGATAGAGTAATAAGAAAAAAAGAGCCTCTGCATTTGATATTATTGAGTACCATTCCAGCCCTAGACTGACTACATGAATTTTTATGTGAAAAATAAACTTCTGATTTGTGTATATCACTTTCTTTTTTTAAACCTTGAGGTCGATTCTAATAAAAAAATTCCAACAATTTATGTGTGTTTTTATTAATATTCAGAATTCAATTGCCATGGGACCTCTGCACTCAATAATGCCTCTAGAAGTAACCTACAGAATAAAGTACTGATGGAGATGGAATACTTTTATATCAACTTAGAAGGTATACGGTTGCCATAAAAAAGAGTCATGTATTATCTAGAAAAGATTTCTGCCAGAAAGTAGTGTCTCTGTTAAATAATTACTTAAATTTATAGTTACTATATATTTAAGAAAACATACACAAACTTCAATCAGCACTCAAAGGTATTCAAAATAACTCTGCGGGGGGGGACAAAAAACAAAAGAGCAATAAACTCCTTAACAGTAGCCAAAATATGTTCCATTTACTAAGGAAATTCCATGGTTAAGGAAACAAACATTTTCCAAGTAACAAATTATATACCTAAGCTTAGCGTTTCAGAGTTTGGGAGACTCTCCTTTAAAGCTAAGTCCAGGTAAGACTTGAAATGACAAAATGTTTAAGAACTTAAAATATTAGCCTGGTGTTCTAATCGTTCTGGAACATGAAAAATCAAGCTGGCAAGTAGAGAGTCAATGACCGTGTGAACAAAATAGACAGCCAGTGGCCTCTTATGGTTTAACTTTTTTTACTGAACAGAATAAAGATTTTCCTATTTCTTAGTAATATGTAATAAGTAAAAATATTTACTCTCTGACTAAAAGGATGGCACATCAATGTGATATCGTTGTCTAGTTCCACTGCATGATCAGATTCAGCCAGAATGAAACCCTAACCATAAGGAGGGACACAATTTCCATTAACTTCAGTGAAGGATTTTTTTTATGAAAGGACTTATTTCCATGACTCACCCTCATCTTGAGCCATGTTCATTAATTTTATCCGGCAATACAAAGCCTTTTTTTTTTTTCATATTTTATTCTTTCACACGTACGGCTGTTTATCAATTAATAGAGAAAAGCCTAGTTATAAACCACATCCTGGAAGGAATAAATTAGGTGAATTTGAATGACACAGGATGTTGTTATGGATTTAACAATATTGCTAACATTCTGGGGTTTCACAATTATGAGTATGTGATTTCTTTTTCCAGATCCTGTCTTTCTTGTTTATTTGAAATCCTGGCATAATGTCAAAATTGTTGTGTTCGTGAGAGAAAGAAAAGTCTATTTACAAACCTTTCCAGGGGAGAAACGTACCCCTTAAAGATGCATCATAGAGCACATAACAGAAGCATCCATGCCTCTAATGAAACCTGCTTGATTCTCACAGTCATCACTTCAAAGTGTATAAAATCTATTTAGCCTGATTCCTGTTATACATACATTCTCATACTTAAAAATACTTTTAGATGATGTTTCTACTTCATTTTGATGATATTGGTCCTCTCTGTGAAAAAGTGAGTTTAATCTGCTTGAATTTAACATGAGGCATGGCAGGGAGAGAAGGGAGTTTCTTAGAAATAGTGTATAGTAAGTAGCAAAGAAACGATCATGACCAATGAGGAAGAGCTAACCCTTTAAAAGGCAGAGAGCCAATTTTATTTTATTTTATTTTATTTTTAAGGATTGTACTTTATTTATCTGAGATGGAGAGACTGAGAGTGAGAGCAAGAGAGTGAGAGAGAGCACAAGCAGAGGGGGCCACAGAGGGAGAGGAAGAGGGAGAGTGAGAAGCAGACTCCCCATGGAGGAGGGAGCTCAGCACAGGCCGGGCCTCCATCCCAAGACTCTGGGACCATGACCTGAGCTGAAGGCAGAGGCCCAATTGAATGAGCCACCCAGGTGCCCCAGCAAAGAGCCAATTTTAGATATTTGCAGAAAATAAAAAGTAGGGGTGTAGGGGTCTAGCTGCTGTTGGTAAGTACACGGGAGCAACTCCTATTCATTTAAAGGTACTCATTTCTTAGTTTGAACTGAGGCTCTAATTTATACCTTGTTTCTTTTGTTCTTGCTTCCGAAATTAAAGACAAAATTGTGGCCAACACAAGCATTTGCTTTAGGGCAACCTTGAATTGAGATAATCACCATTTGCTTTATTATTGTGTAATCCTGGGCTGCTGTTAATTTAGGATAAAGTAAGAAGAGTGGCTCATTCTACACTTAAAATGCTTTTCACATTTAGAACTGTTTTTCTAAACCCTCAAGGTTTATTGTGTGTTTGGTTTTGAAGGAAGGGGTCCATTAACTTGCTAAGACTCTTCAGAGAAACTTATTGCTGACCTTGATAATAGTCTCTGCAGCTGGCAATACAGAGAGACGATGAAGATGAGGACAGCTGTTTTGTCAGCATGCTAGGTTCATGGTAGATATTGTTTAAATATTATGTAAAATTACCAAAAATAAGCTTCCTGCCATACATTTAAATGAAAGTCTTTTCTAAAATTCGAAGCATAATTTCTGAATAACTTATTCAATTACAGAACAGCCATTTTTTCCTCTTACTCTTTAATTCCACAAATAGGGTTTATAAATTTGAATTTCACTTATGCATGTATTATACAGTGAATGTATGACAAGAATTAATTTGAATTCCAGGAAGCAAGAGATAATAGATTAATCTCTAAGGAGAAAATATTAGAAAAAAAATTATTTTCATTTTGAAGATCTTGGACCTAATGGAAGAGTCCATCTTTATTTTTACTCTAAAGATGTATCTATTGTCCAGTGGACCATGGGGAAAATAGTGTGTAAAATTCTTCAATCATTAAAGATTACTCACTTTTTAAAAATTGTGTTAAGATATAACATGACATTTACTCTCTTAAAATTTTTAAGTGTACAGTTCTATGGTTAACTATACGCATGATACTGTATCACAGATCTCTAGAACTTACTCATGTTGTGTAACTGAAACTTTATAATCATTGAATAGCAACTCTCTATGTTCCCCTACCCCAGCTCCTGGAAACACCATTCTATTTTCTGCTTCTTTAAGTTTGCCTGTTTTAGACACCTCATATACATGGAATCATGAAGTTTCTGTCCTTCCATGACTGGCTTATTTAATTTAAAATAATGTCCTCTGGGTTCATCCATACTGTCAAAAATTGTAGACTTTCCTAAGGTTGAATAATATTCCATCATATGTTTACATCAAATTTTCTTTGTTTTTTTTTCTTTTTTTGGCATTATGATTTTTTCCCAGTTTTATTGAGATATATACCACATTTTCTTTATTCATTAATCTGTCAATGGACATTGAAGTGTTTCTACATCTTGGCTATTGTGAGTAAAACTGCAATGAATATGGTATTGCAAATATCTCTTCAAGATAGTGATTTTGATATTTTTAGGTAAAATTCAGAAGAGGGATTGATAGATCATATGAGAGTTCTATCTTTGATTTTTTGAGAAACTTACATGTTGTTTTCCTAATTTGCATTCTAACCAACACTGTTCAAGTGTTCTAGTTTCTCCACATCCTCATTAACACTTCTCTCTCTCTCTCTTTCTTTTTCTAAAAGATGTGAGGTGATATCTTATTGTGGTTTTGATTTGCCTTTTTTTGATGACTAGTGACATTGAGCATCTTTTTCTGTGCCGATTGGCCATTTGTATGTCTTCTTTTTAGAAATGTCTATTTAGATCCTTCATCCATTTTAAAAATTGGGTTAGTAATTATTGTTTAGAAGTTTAGTAGTTATTGTTTAGAAATTCCTTATATATTTTGGATATTACTCGTTTATCAGATAAATGGTTTGCAAACATATCTTTAGATTGTTTTTTCACTCTGTTGTTTCCTTTGCTGTTAGAGTTTTTGGTCACCATACAAAGTTATTACAATATTTTTTACTATATTTTCCATGCTGTACCTTGCATTCCCATTAGATTATATTTAAACTTTATTTTCATCATCACTGTGTTGCACTGGATAGAGTACACTGCTTCCAGAAACAGAATGTGGATTATCATACCCAAGTACCTAGTGGAGAATCTGCATAATCTCTACCACATAGTATGGAATATTTAATTATTAGAAGGTTTAAAGTACTCTATTTGTATGAAATATATGATTGCTATTACATCCATTTTAAGTTAATACATGGCATAATGTATCAATGCCATTATTCTTATTTTAAAAGGCAGGCCAAAAAATTTTATACTCAAAAATACTCTTCAGCTCTTGTCCTTCTAGTATTAGAAGGACCATGTAACATATTCATCCTCCAATTCATTGAAGAAATCTGAAAAGCATTACACACAAATATGAAAATATAGGTGGTTTCAGGTCTTTCTATAACAACTATTGCATTATTGATGTAGTAGACAAAACAAATTAAAAAGATGTCTGATTCTATTTGAGGCCGAATATATTATTTGCTTAAATTAAATCTTAAATCACGCACCATATAGATGTAAGATCCTAAGTCTAGATAGATATTTTTTGAAGATGTTGCAGTTGTCAATTCAATGTATCAATATTTAATAGAAGAAACAAATATTATAGTGTTATTTCCTTTGCTTTCCTTATTTGACAAAATCAATCTGGAAAAGATAATTTAATAGAGATCCTTCTTCATTTGCAAGACCAACAGAGGTGTTAATTTGCAATGGAAGAGTTGAATGGAATTTAATGATTTATAGGAGAAATTCATATTACTCAGTTTGCTTTGGGTATACAGAAAGATATAAAGAAGGTTTGACTATACCTTGAAATATCCTGAATTTGAGTTGCTTTCTTTTCTGGTTTGATTCAAGGGAAATTATTTAAGTGAAAATGGAAGGGGGGAGTCTGGGAGGCTCAGTAGGTTAAGCATCTGCCTTCAACTCAGGTCATGATCCCAAGGTCCTGGGATTAAGCCCCACATAGGGGAGCCTGTTTCTCTTTCTCCCTCTGCCTGCCCCTCCCCCTTCTTGTCATCTCTAACTCTATGTCTGTCAAAGGAATAAATAAAATCTTGAAAGAAAGAAAGAAAAAAAGAAAGAAAAAGAAAGAAAGAAAGAAAGAAAGAAAGAAAGAAAGAAAGAAAGAAAGAAAATGGAAGAATGGGTCTGGAAAAAAGCTCATGGAAGTAAAGCTTTTATTACCCATTAAAGCTTTTTAAAAGTTGCCAATTTTTTTTCTATTTTATTGATGCCACATATTTGTTTCACAATAAATTATGAACCTTAGTACTATCAACCAAGTCAATTCTATTATCCTGTTTGGCAGTAACCCAAAGAAGGCAGACATAAATTTTTGTTTTCCATTAAAACTTTGGGAATCGTTAAAGCTTCTTAAAGGATAGCAGGAAAGGTCTGCTTCTATACTTAAAATATATTTATTTCAGTGACATCCAAAGAAATGGTTTTTCCACTTCATACTGTAACTCTTTTAGAGATAAAAGCAAAGAAAGTTGCAAGATATGCAGCTGGAATCAAAGTGGTCATCTGGGAATATCAATACCATTCATACTGTCCAAATGCAATAGCCCAGATAGATGCACTTACTTGTACCATCACACCACTTGAGAGAGACATTCATGTGGGGATTTAACTTGGAGTTTCAGAGGCAGCTGGATCCAAGTTTCCCTAAGACCTGCCTACCAGGCAAGCATTGCAGAACTGCAGCTCTAAATTTCAAATCTAAATTTATACTCTGATCTCTCCTTTGACTCTGCGTTCATTTTTTTCTGCTTATTTTTCTACCAAAAAAGCTTCCCCCCACCCCCAGAATCTTAAAAATTTCCCAACTCCACCATAAATCTTACATATTTTTTAAGATAGGTTTATTTGCTTCAGTCACCTAAGTCATCCCCAGGAAGTACCAGAGAGTAATGGGAACCATAATTGTGTGACATTTACACTATTTTAAAGAATGAATTCTACCTTAGTTCTAATCTTGGAGCTCACTGAGAATTTAAAAGATTTATAGCTGCTTCCTTAGTTGAAAGAGAAAGAAGGAGTGAAAATAATCTCATTGCAGCAAACTTTTCCCCTTCAGTAAATATCCTGGGTTTCTCCTAGAGATTTGTAGCTTATATTTTGGCATTTTGGGTCATTTATGTTGATGGTCAAAATTCACAATATTACATGGCAAAGGGGAGATAAAAAAGAAAAAATACTCATCAATATAAAATGGTAGCAAATGGATAATCTCAGCATTTAAATGAATCTACCTTTCTTAATTGAAGAAGTGTGTTTTCATATATACATAGACATATGTATATAAAGCTAAGCTATTTTGTTAGTCAAAAATTATCAGAGTCCAAGTCATTACTGTGTCAAATCACAATGACATATTTATTTTAAAGCTTAATTCATCATGTAAGGAATAAAGGCAAGGGAGTGGTAAACATTTTATGTTTATTTCTTTCTTATAGAAATGTCATATCTGTAAGTGTACAGAAATAAAGAAAATAAAGATAATATCAATATTCTCTGAAATACCGTAGTATGAAAAGTTGATTATGAGAACGAGCTTTTATTTTGTTCATGAGATTTAATTTTTATTACCCTGAATGTTCTCTGGTTGTCTCAGAATTCTTAATAGAATGATATAAGCGTGCTTTTGAAAACTGTAGGACATATGTAAATCTATCAAGTCCTTTTTTTTTTTGCCTGTGTATATATAAAACAATGATTTTATCATTTGTAATGAATAACAGATAATCTTTATTATATTTCCCCTTGCTACATATTATGAGATTTTTAAAGTCTCTGCTAAAATATAATATGAAGTATGAATCTAATCAAATATACCTTTCTCTCTTTTTAGAAAACAAATACTGTATGTAATATGTTACAAACTAACTATATTTAAAACATGTTTTAGATTATCACAAATTTTACACTGCTTAAATGTATCAATTTTACACCTGGGGTGGATGAGTGGTATATGTGGTAAAAATGAAAATGAATTTAGGAAAACATCTCAGTTGTCTAACAGAAAATATTATTATTTTAACTCTAAGAAAAAAGTGACCTCAATAAAATTAAAATTTATTAAACACTTTAGTAACTAGAGAAAATTATATATATATACATATATATGTGTGTGTGTGTATATATATATATATATATATATCACACTTGCCTTTTATCTGAAGGTATGAAGAGTTCTATGTAAATGCAAGAGATACAGAAGGATAGAAAATTGTAGATACAGACTGTCTTGTCAGAAAATTCATCTTTTTCCCTAAAAAAACATAGTGACAGCTTTCCTCCTACTTCCCTGACATAAAAAAATTTATAGATGATGAATAATAGTATAAAAACCATAAGTAGTTGTGAGAGTAGGCATAATATATTCTAAGAATTCTAACTATATTATTGTATCATATGCCTTTTATTATTCCATTTGCATGTTATGTTTCTCTAGATTTGTGAATGTTAATAACGTGTCCATTTCTAATTCTGAAACTACACTACGATAATTGCTTTACAGCATTTTGAAGGACACATACCACAGTATACTGTGTGCTTTTCTCCTATAATCATGAACTGTAAAAAATTTACAGTATTACTCTTAGGCCATAGTTTTTAAAAATCTATGTCAAAACTGAAGTTATTTTCACCTTTTAAAAAAGCTATATAATACATTTCTCCTTTATACACATCTTTTTTCTCACTTTTCTTCTTTTTTTTTCTTTTTTCACCCAAAGAATGGTTTTACATGTTTCTTTCACCTTTCTTAGTAGATTAAACTTTATACCAGAAAAACATCTTTAGCTTTTTATTTGCTAAGATTCTTCTAATTTTGTAGATAATTTTAAACCAGTGACAAAATATTAGATTTAGAGACATAACTTAAGATTATCTGGACCCCAACTACAAGTCACAAAATTTCCCTACAAGTCACAAAATTAATACAAAGAAAGGGTAAGTGATTAGCTGTGTATCATAGGAAATAGAAGATACCAGTCAAGAATACTTGAAGAAAATCTCATTGAAAAAAAAAATGACAACTTTTGAGGATATTCATATTTGGTAATATTTTAGATTAAATATTCTTATATATCTTCCCTACCTTCTATCTCAGCATGATGTAGTCCTTGGTCAAATACAAAAATATATGAATATATTGCTGACTCCCAAGAAACCTCTTGAAACTGAGGTTTTCAGAACACAGTGAATTATTCACATGGTCTGAATACTAAATACTAAATGCTAAATACATCTGGTAATGTAGCTCTAAACCAAATGTTCTAAGGAAATGTAAGGGAGTCATATCTGTAATATTACATTTTATAGATATAAAATTGGCAATAATTAAAAAGAAACAGGTAAAATTAATTTGTTAATGTATTTTATAGAATCTCATATAGCTAAAATAGTATTCAACTTATATGAGACCTTATTATATCTTTTGTATTTCTTCTGCTTTTAGTCATCATTTTATCTTTTTGTTTTTCTGTGCTGTGTCTTGATTATTATTATTTTTTTCTGATAGAACTTTTGTCTTTCTAATTCTTCCTTCAGCTGAAGCTATCAGCTGTTCGACTCATCCATTAAAATCTTATTGTTTATTTAGTTTTTTTTAAGATTTTTATTTAATATTTTACAGAGAGAGAGAGAGAACAAGCAGTGGGGAGGAGCAGGAGGAGAGGGAAAAGCAGGCAGCCTGATGCAGGGCTTGATCCCAGGACCCTAGGATCATAAACTGAGCCAAAGGCAGATACTTAAATGACCGAGTCACCTGGGAACCTCCTCCATTTTTTTTTTTTTTTTTTCTTGAAGTAGGGTCGATGTCCAATGTAGAGTCCAACATGGGGCTGGAAGTCACAACCCTGAGATCAAGACCTGAACTGATATCAAGAGTTGGATGCTCAACTGACTGAGCAACCCAGATGCCCCTATTTTTTATATAGTTTTAATTAAATTTTTATTTTCAGAAGTTCCTTTGATTTCTTTTCATATCTGTTTTGTTTCCATGTCCTTGAAGATATTTTCAAACTTGTACTATTTTAAAAATATATTAAAATGTGTGTGTGTGTGTGTGTGTATCTTATAATTCCTGTCTGATGTCTTTATGGGTATGTTTTAGCTATAGATATTTTTTATTTGCATTGCTCCTGACATTTTGTTTTCCTATTGTGTTTATTTTTTATTTGATTTTCTTCTTAATATTCCTATCAAATTATCTGAGATGGTAAAAAAAAAAAATGACTTCCTATAGGAATACTTCCTATGATTACTTACTTCTCCATGTGACGTGCCGCTACCAGTCTAGTATTTTTAATTCAAAATGTGTGACTTGGTTTCCAGATCCACAGAGTGACTACTTTATGAACACTTCTGAAGTATTTCCTTTCTGATTACTGGTTTACTTAGTACTAAAGGATTTTATTTTCATTTTACCTCTCGTGTGACACTGTTGGGGATGAGGGTAGATTTTCCTCTTAATCATGATAGTGGTATGACCTACAGTGACTCAGCTTATTGTGAGCGCTACAATTATAATAATTCCTTCCTTGGCCTGTCTTGTGGTTTTAATTACTGTCTTTCTTGCTTCCAAATATCAAACATCAAAATCACCATTTAAGATTGTGAAAGTTTTTTGTTTGTTTCAATTGACAACTATACTACATATAAAGGGGTTCAAGAAGTCCGTTTCTCTCTGATTTTTAGCTTTCTCTTAATTTGTAGCCTGGTAACTCCTCACTATCTTGTCAGTTATTTATCAAATAACAAAAATCTTTTTTTTTTTTCAAGTATTTTGAGTTGGTTTGGTAGGAATAATGCTCAGAATAACTTGTCATATTGCAAAAAATGGAATTTCAATAGAAACTCTTATATCTTGGGGTGCCTGGGGGGCTCAGTCGTTAAGCATTTGCTTTTGGCTCAGGTCATGATCCCAGGGTCCTGGGATTGAACCCTGAATTGGGCTCCCCACTCAGTAGGAAGAACGATTCTCCCTCTCCCACTCCCCTTGCTTGTGTTCCCTCTTTCACTGTGTCTTTCTCTGTCAAATAATAAAATAAAATAAAAAAGAAAAAGAAACTCTTGTATCTCTGAGTATGAGTAAAATATATTCAGATGTTCTGAAAGATAGTTGAGCAGTATTTTATAATTTCAAGCATGATTATAACCTAAGACCAAACAATTTCATGTGGGAATATGCAGGATGATTTACACATATAATATATTGTACAGAAATATACAACATAATATAATGTTATATTTATAGTTGCACTGTTTGTTAGAACAAAAATGTTGAAATAATCCAGTCTATGACTCTGTAGTACACATATTGCAGGGATCATGTATTGAGAGGTAAATCAACACATAATTCTTGTAATATTCACAGAATGGTATATTACACAGCACTGAAAATGGATGGACTATTTATGCATTAAGCAAAATGGATAAATTCCAGAAATATAATGGTTTTAATTGAAGCAAATCTGAAAAGTTTGAGTGAGGGGCCATTTTTATAAAGTTCATTAAAAGTAGAACACTGACATTCATAAAATTCAAAATATTGGTTACTTTCAAAAATAAAAGACATAAATATGGGAGAAACACTTGGGCAGCTTCAAATATTGGTAATGAATATTCTAACTTTAAGTTTACATAGTGGTTTCAAAGTGTTCATTTTATTTTCATATTTTATAACTAGCACATATATTTATAACTTATTATATATAACTTTAACACAAACAGACATGATTTTGTAAATATCCATAATTGCATGATTCATACTAAAAACTGTTTGAAATTATAGAGTATTATTGCCTCTCCAAGGCATCAAATAATTGAGCATTTAATGTAGTGACTTTATAATCAGGACTTCAAAAAACTCTAATAGAATCTTATTCCTCTTAACCTAAAGATCTGACTGTGTTATCACACTGTTTTGGACTGGAGTTCCAATCTATTCTCTGATCAGTTTGGTTGTTACCCATTTCCCCTATTCAGATATCTACATTTATAAAATATATTCTACATTAGTCTGGGAACTTTAATCTGATTATTTAAAGTATGGCCACACAGAGAAAGGAGAAAAGAGATATGATAATCATCTCTTTAAACTATGGCTTATCATATCAATTTATTCCATGCATTTTAAGCAAATCACTTTTGTAGGCTATATTATCTATGTCAGTTAACTAGAATTTAACATGTTAATAAAATGGTCTTTTGGATTCTACTTACATTAATTCTACATAAATGTGGTTATTGAAATTTATAGAGTTTAACTTTCTTAATATAAGCTGGTGGTTTGCCTACCATAATAGGCAATTTATTAGAATATCTCCACGCAAGTATATGCAAAACATCTTGACGATTTTGTCCACAATAAGGGCACAACAGCAGTTCAGACCAGAATGGTACCACCATTCACCCTAATCTACTTCAACCAGAGAATTAAGGAGACAGGCAGAGTCAGGGTTTTTTCCCTTGACTTTTACAAAGAATTTATTTTAGAAATAGAATAGGAGAATCCACCTCAAAAAAAAATGTATTTTGTTATATCATTTCACTTCTATTGTATGTTTTCTTGCCCTTTGAAAAGAATCACTGCATTATAATATTCCTTTCTAAAGGAAAGAGGTTGATTTTGGGGAACCTATGTGGCTCAGTTGGTTAAGCAACTGCTTTCAGCTCAGGTCATGATCCTGAAGGCCCAGGATTGAGTACCTCATTGTACTTCCTGCTTGGTGGGGAGTCTGCTTCTCCCTCTGACCCTCCCTTATCTCATGCTTTCTCTCTTTAACTCTATCTCTCTCAAATAAATAAATACAATCTTAAAAAAAAAAAAAAGGAGGTGTTTTTATGGTTTTTGTTGTTGTTTTGTTTTTAGAACTTGCCTCAAGATGAGGGATAGAAAAGGCAAAAAGTGTTCAGATTTTCAAACATAAAGTAGTTTTAAAATTGCATTTGTCTCTCTGATGGAGGCATTATTGTCCATGGTATATATGGACCATATCTTCTTTATCCATTCATCTGTTGAAGGGCATCCTGGCTCTTTCCACAGTTTGGTGACTGTGGCCATTGCTGCTATGAACATTGGGGGTACAGATGGCCCTTCTGTTCTCTACATCTGTGTCTTTAGGGTAAATACCCAGTAGTGCAACTGCAGGGTCTTAGGGTAGCTGTATTTTTAATTTCTTAAGGAATCTCCCTCCACACTGTCTTCCAAAGTGGCTACACCAACTTGCATTCCTACCAACAGTGTAAGAGTGTTCCCCTTTCTCCACATCCTCTCCAACACTTGTTGTTTACTGTCTCGTTGATTTTGGCCATTCTAACTGGTGTAAGGCGGTATCTCAATGTGGTTTTGATTTGAATCTCCCTGATGGCTAATGATGATGAACATTATTTTCATGTGTCTGTTAGCCATTTGTATGTCTTCTTTAGAGAAGTGTCTGTTCATGTCTCCTGCCCATTTTTTGACGTGATTATGTTTTCTGTGTGTTGAGTTTTAGGAGTCCTTTATAGATCTTGGATATCAGCCCTTGTCTGTAGTGTCATTTGTGAATATCTTCTCCCATTCTGTGGGTTGCCTCTTTGTTTTGTTGACTGTTTCCTTTGCTGTGCAGAAGCTTTTGATCTTGAAGTCTCAAAAGTTCATTTTTCCTTTTGTTTCCTTTGCCTTTGGAGACATGTCTTAAAAGAAGTTGCTGTGGCCGATGTTAAAGATGTTACTGCCTATGTTCTCCTCTAGGATGTTGATAGATTCCTGCCTCACGTTGAGGTCTTTCATCCATTTTGAGTTTATCTTTGTGAATGGTGTGAGATAATGGTGGAGTTTTATTCTTCTATACATAACTGTCTAATTTTCCCAGCACCATTTATTGAATACTCAACTTTTTATCAACATGGACAGGACTGGAAGAGATTATGCTGAGTGAAATAAGTCAAGCTGAGAGAGTCAATTATCATATGGTTTCACTTATTTGTGGAGCATAAGGAATAACAGAGGACATTGGGAGAAGGATAGGAGAAGTGAGTTGGGGGAAATCGGAGGGGAAGACAAACCATGAAAGACTGTGAACACTGAGAAATAAACTGAGGGTTTGGGAGGTGAGGGAGGTTGGGGGGTGGGTGAGCCTGGTGGTAGGTATTAAGGAGGGCACATATTGTATGGAGCACTGGGTTTGGTGGATAAACAATGAATCTTGGAACACAGGGGGAAAAAAAAAGAAATCACTAGCTAATAAAAAAAACTGCATTGTCTCATAGAAAATAATTGGTGATCTTGACCACCTTTCTCAGTATATAAATATATTCTCAGTACCACAATAAATCCCCTAAATTTCATAGACTTTTGTTTATACTTTTCCTCTCTATATTTCTATATAAGTTGTAACATGTGTCATGTTTGTGCAAATCAATTAAATCATATTTGAGATGACTGGAAAGCAAACAAACAAGAAAAAGGTAATACAGAACATTCTCATATCATGAATTCTGTCAAACTAAAACCTCACTCAATACTATGGGAAGTATTGACCATTTTGCAGGCGTCCCATTATTTTTGGTAGCCAATTCCCTTTTGGGAGTAAACAAATCTCCTAAAATGGACCCCCTAAATTGAATTGGTGCAGGGTACCTAAATCTCTTGGCTGTCTTTGAAAAAAGGTCTCCAGAGTAGCACAGCAATGTTGCTGTATCACCAATTGAAACATTCCAATTTACTTTCCTCTTTAGATCTGCACAAAGAATGAATCCACATCAAATTGTTATGACCGGGCGGAGGAGTCAAAATGGTGAAGAAGTAGCAGACTGAGACTACATCAGGTAGCAGGAGATCAGCTAGATAGTTTATCTAAACATTGCAAACACCTACAAACCCAATGGGAGATTGAAGAGAAGAACAGCAATTCTAGAAATAGAAAATCAACCACTATCAGAAAGGTAGGACTGGCGGAAAGTGAATCCAAAATGACGGGAAGATAGACTGCGGGGGTAGGAGCCAGCTCACTGTAAGCGGCGGAGCAACGGAGCACAAAATCAGGACTTTTAAAAGTTTGTTCCACTGAGGGACATTGCTCCAGAGGCAAAACCGGGGTGAAGCCCATGCAAGTCTGCATGGCCCCAGGTCCTGCAGGATCACAGAAGGATCGAGGGTGTCGGAGTGTCACAGAACTCACAGGTATTAGAAGGGGGAAGCTGGCTATAGAGACAGAGTTGAGGACTGAGCTCTCAGCTCAGGCTTACCTTGAACCGGTTGCAGGCTGGGTGAGCTCGGAGCGCGGCCAGAAGCCGGGGACACGGGAGTGATTGGGTGCTGTTTTCTGGGGGCACACTGATGAGTGGGGCCCCGGGCTCTCAGCTCCTCCGGGTCGAAATATGGGAGGCTGCCATTTTCATTCCCATCCTCCAGAACTCTATTGAAAGCCTTCAGGGAAGAAAAGCTCCCGAAAGCAAACTGAGCGTATTACTTAGTCCGGCTCCCTGTAAGGGCGGTGCAATTCTGCCTTGGGCAAAGACACTTGAGAGTCACTACAACAGGCACCTCCCCCAGAAGATCAACAAAAAATCCAGCCAGGATGAAGTTCATCTGCCAAGGAAAACAGGTTCAATACCAAGGACAGCAGTGGAATTCCAGAGGAGGAGAAAGCAAAGCACGGAACTCATGGCTTTCTCCCCATGATTCTTTAGTCTTGCAGTTAATTTAAATTTTTTTCAATTTTTTTTCTTCTTCTGATAAATATTTTAAATTTTTACCCTTTTCTTTTTTAACGTTTTAAAACTAGTTTATCTAATATATATATATATATTTTTTTCTTTCTATTTCATATTTTTTCTTTATGTGTTTTCTTTTTTTAATTTTTTCTTTTTTTTCTGAACCTCTTTTTATCCCCTTTCTCCCCCCCAGGATTTGGGGTTTCTTCTGATTTGGTTACAGCGCATTTTTCTGGGTCTTTAACACCCTTTTAGTATTTTACGTGCTCCTTCATATACTCTTATCTGGACAAAATGACAAGGCAGAAAAATTCACCATAAAAAAAAGAACAAGAGGCAGTACTGAAGGCTAGGGACCTAATCAATACAGACATTGGTAATATGTCAGATCTAGAGTTCAGAATGACAATTCTCAAGGTTTTAGCCAGGCTCGAAAAAGGCATGGAAGATATTAGAGAAGCCCTCTCTGGAGATATGAAAGTCCTTTCTGGAGAAATAAAAGAACTAAAATCTAACCAAGTTGAAATCAAAAAAGCTATTAACGAGGTGCAATAAAAAGTGGAGGCTCTCACTACTAGGATAAATGAGGCAGAAGAAAGAATTAGTGATATAGAAGACCAAATGACAGAGAATAAAGAAGCTGAGCAAAAGAGGGACAAACAGATACTGGACCACGAGGGGAGAATTCAAGAGATAAGTGACACCATAAGATGAAACAACATTAGAATAATTGGGATTCCAGAAGAAGAAGAAAGAGAGAGAGGAGCAGAAGGTATATTGGAGAGAATTATTGGAGAGAAATTCCCTAATATAGCAAAGGGAACAAGCATCAAAATCCAGGAGGTGCAGAGAAACCCCCTCAAAATCAAAAAGAAAAGGTCCACACCCCGTCACGTAATAGTAAAATTTACAAGTCTCAGTGACAAAGAGAAAATCCTGAAAGCAGCCAGGGAAATGAATTCTGTAACATACAACGGTAAAAATATTAGATTGGCAGTAGACTTATCCACAGAGACCTGGCAGCGAGAAAGAGCTGGCATGATATATTCAGAGCACTAAACGAGAAAAACATGCAGCCAAGAATACTATGTCCAGCTAGGCTACCATTGAAAATAGAAGGAGAGATAAAAAGATTCCAGGGCAAACAAAAACTGAAAGAATTTGCAAACACCAAACCAGCTCTACAGGAAATACTGAAAGGGGTCCTGTAAGCAAAGAGAAAGCCTAAAAGTAGTAGATCAGAAAGGTACAGAGACAATATACAGTAACAGTCACCTTACAGGCAATATAAAGGCACTAAATTCATATCTCTCAATAGTTACCCTGAATGTTAATGGGCTAAATGTCCCAAACAAAGGACACAGGGTATCAGAATGGATAAAAAAACAAAACCCATCTATATGTTGCCTACAAGAAACTCATTTTAGTCACGAAGACACCTCCAGATTTAAAGTGAGGGCATGGAAAACAATTTACCATGCTAATGGGCATCAGAAGAAAGCTGGGGTGGCAATCCTTATATCAGATCAATTAGATTTTAAGCCAAAGATGATAATAAGAGATGAGGAAGGACACTATATCATACTCAAAGGGTCTGTCCAACAAGAAGATCTAACCATTTTAAATATCTATGCCCCTAACGTAGGAGCAGCCAACTATATAAACCAATTAATAACAAAATCAAAGAAACACATCAATAATAATACAATAATAGTCGGGGACTTTAACACTCCCCTCACTGAAATGGACAGATCATCCAAGCAAAAGATCAACAAGGAAAAAAAGGCCTTAAATGACACACTGGACCAGATGGACATCACAGATATATTCAGAACATTTCATCCCAAAGCAACAGAATACACATTCTTCTCTAGTGCACATGGAACATTCTCCAGAATAGATCATCACATCCTGGATCACAAATCAGGTCTCAACCGGTATCAAAAGATTGGGATCATTCCCTGCATATTTTCAGACCACAATGCTCTGAAGCTAGAACTCAATCACAAGAGGAAAGGGGAAATAACCCAAATACATGGAGACTAAACAGAATCCTTCTAAAGAATGAATGGGTCAACCAGGAAATTAAAGAAGAATTGAAAAAATTCGTGGAAACAAATGATAATGAAAACACAACGGTTCAAAATCTGTGGGACACAGCAAAGGCAGTCCTGAGAGGAAAATATATAGCGGTACAAGCCTTTCTCAAGAGACAAGAAAGTCTCAAGTACACAACCTAACCCTACACCTAAAGGAGGTGGAGAAAGAACAAGAAAGAAACCCTAAACCCAGCAGGAGAAGAGAAATCATAAAGATCAGAGCAGAAATCAATGAAATAGAAACCAAAAAAAAAATAGAAAAAATCAATGAAACTAGGAGCTGATTCTTTGAAAGAATCAATAAGATTGATAAATCCCTGGCCAGACTTATCAAAAAGAAAAGAGAAAGGACCCAAATCAATAAAATCATGAATGAAAGAGGAGAGATCACAACTAACACCAAAGAAATACAGACAATTATAAGAACATACTATGAGCAACTCTACGGCAACAAATTTGATAATCTGGAAGAAATGGATCATTCCTAGAGAATATAAACTACCACTACTGAACCAGGAAGAAAGAGAAAACCTGAACAGGCCCATAACCAGTAAGGAGATTGAAACAGTCATCAAAAATCTCCAAACAAACAAAAGCCCAGGGCGAGACGGCTTCCCAGAGTAATTCTACCAAACATTTAAAGAAGAATTAATTCCTATTCTCCTGAAACTGTTCCAAAAAATAGAAATGGGAGGAAAACTTCCAAACTCATTTTATGAGGCCAGCATCACCTTGATCCCAAAACCAGATGAGGATCCCACCAAAAAGGGAACTACAGACCAATATCCTTGATGAACACAGATGCAAAAATTCTCACCAAAATACTAGCCAAAAGGATTCAGCAGTACATTAAAAGGATTATTCACCACGATCAAGTGGGATTTATTCCAGGGCTGCAAGGTTGGTTCAACATCTGCAAATCAATCAATGTGATAGAACACATAAATAAAAGAAAGAACAAGAACCATATGATACTCTCAATAGATGCTGAAAAAGCATTTGACAAAGTACAGCATCCCTTCCTGATCAAAACTCTTCAAAGTGTAGGGATAGAGGGCACATACCTCAATACCATCAAAGCCATCTATGAAAAACCAACCGCAAATATCATTCTCAATGGAGAAAAACTGAAAGCTTTTCCGTTAAGGTCAGGAACCTGGCAGGGATGTCCATTATCACCACTGCTATTCAACATAGTACTAGAAGTCCTAGCCTCAGCAATCAGACAACAAAAGGAAATTAAAGGCATCCAAATTGGCAAAGAAGAAGTCAAACTATCACTCTTCGCAGATGATATGATACTATATGTGGAAAACCCAAAAGACTCCACTCCAAAACTGCTAGAACTTGTACAGGAATTCAGTAAAGTGTCAGGATATAAAATCAATGCACAGAAAATCAGTTCCATTTCTGTACACCAACAAGACAGAAGAAAGAGAAATTAAGGAGTCCATCCCATTTACAATTGCACCCAAAACTATAAGATACCTAGGAATAAACCTAACCAAAGAGGCTAAGAATCTATATGCAGAAAACTATAAAGTAATCATGAAAGAAATTGAGGAAGACACAAAGAAATGGAAAAATGTTCCATGCTCCTGGATTGGAAGAATAAATATTGTGAAAATGTCTATGCTACCTAAAGCAATCTACACATTTAATGCAATCCCTATCAAAATACCATCCATTTTTTTCAAAGAAATGGAACAAATGATCCTAAAATTTATATGGAACCAGAAAAGACCTCAAATAGCCAAAGGAATATTGAAAAAGAAAGCCAAAGTTGGTGGCATCACAATTCCGGACTTCAAGCTATTACAAAGCTGTCATCATCAAGACAGCGTGGTACTGGCACAAAAACAGACACATAGATTGGTGGAACAGAATAGAGAGCCCAGAAATAGACCCTCAACTCTCTGGTCAACTAATCTTTGACAAAGCAGGAAAGAATGTCCAATGGAAAAAAGACAGCCTCTTCAATAAATGGTGCTGGGAAAATTGGACAGCCACATGCAGAAAAATGAATTTGGACCACTTCCTTACACCACACTTGAAAATAGACTCAAAATGGATGAAGGACCTCAATGTGGGATAGGAATCCATCAAAATCCTTGAGGAGAACACAGGGGGCAATCTCTTCGACCTCAGCCGCAGCAACATGTTTCTAGGAACATCGGCAAAGGCAAGGGAAGGAGGGCAAAAATGAACTATTGGGACTTCATCAAGATCAAAATCTTTTGCACAGCAAAGGAAACAGTTAACAAAACCAAAAGACAACTGAAAAAATGGAGGAAGATATTTGCAAATGACATATCAGATAAAGGGCTAGTATCCAAAATCTATAAGGAACTTAGCAAACTCAACACCCAAAGAACAAACAATCCAATCAAAAAATGGGCAGAGGACTTGAACAGACATTTCTGCAAAGAAGACATCCAGATGGCCAACAGACACATGAAAAAGTGCTCCACATCACTCGGCATCAGGGAAATACAAATCAAAACCACAATGAGATATCACCTCACACCAGTCAGAATGGCTAAAATGAACAAGTCAGGAAATGACAGATGCTGGCGAGGATGCGGAGAAAGGGGAACCCTCCTCCACTGTTGGTGGGAATGCAAGCTGGTGCAACCACTCTGGAAAACAGCATGGAGGTTCCTCAAAATGTTGAAAATAGAACTACCCTATGACCCAGCAATTGCACTACTGGGTATATACCCTAAAGATACAAACACAGTGATCCGAAGGGGCACGTGCACCCGAATGTTTATAGCAGCAATGTCTACAATAGCCAAACTATGGAAAGAACCTAGATGTCCATCAACAGATGAATGGATCAAGAAGATGTGGTATATATACACAACGGAATACTATGCAGCCATCAAAAGAAATGAAATCTTGCCATGTGTGATGACGTGGATGGAACTAGAGGGTATCATACTTAGTGAAATAAGTCAATCAGAGAAAGACAACTATCATATGATCTCCTTGATATGAGGATTTGGAGATGCTATATGGGGGGTTAGGGGGATAGGAGAAGAATAAATGAAACGAGATGGGATTGGGAGGGAGACAAACCATATGTGTCTCTTAATCTTACAAAACAAACTGAGGATTGCTGGGGGGAGGGGGGGTTTGGAGAGGGGGAGTGGGGTTTTGGACATTGGGGAGGCTATGTGCTATGGTGAGTGCTGTGAAGTGTGTAAACCTGGCGATTCACAGACCTGTACCCCTGGGGATAAAAATACATTATATGTTTATAATAAAATAAGAAATAAATAAAAAATTTAAAAAAAAATTGTTATGATCAAGGAAGATATTGCTTGTAACAGTCTTTCCTAGTTTAAAAATGACTTCACTGGGTTTGAAAAGTAGTATACACATCAATAATAAAAGAACTAGGAGGGACTGAAGTGACTCAGAATGAATTGTATAAGACTTCAATTATAACTGATGAAAGTAAATTAACATAAGAAAGATAGTAAATAAATATAAAAATTGTGTATGTGTGTGTGTATTTGGGAAGAGTAATATAAATGTTAGTGCATATGCCTAGCTTTTCAAAAAATTCCATCAGTGAGAATATATATATATATTTTTTTGGCAACCTTTTTAAAAACACATGAAGATGAAGTTTCTCTGTGACAAGTAAAAATTCACTATATTCTGTGGAAATCACACAAAATCTGGGATTTGAGCAGGTCTGTTTACTGAAACACTGCAGATTTTTTGATAATCATTTGAATATCTAAATTTGGAAACAACTCTTTCTAATTAAAAAAAGTCAAGCCTAGTTCATCTAATTAAAAATGTTGTTCATTTAGGGACTTGGTCCTTCTTGAACATTTTCTCTAGCAAAATTAAACAAAAAATTCATGGCTTTTTTTTTTTTTTCCCCTTTAGGGTTGACCAAGAAATCTTTAATATTTCCCTCAACTCAACTAAACTTTAGTTCAACTTCTTCCTGACTGTAGGTCCATGGACTTCATTTTCTTAGAACATTTCTTTAAAAACTAGCAATTGTAAACATTTTCTCTACTTTTTTGAGATGATAATTCTCCTGTAACTCAATGATGTCATTTTCAAAAACTTGGGAGACATCCTTTTGAAATCCAATCACTGAGAAAAGTGATTGGATTCTCCCAGTCTCTGTGGGAAGGCAGCTGCCTGACTTCTCTTGTATGTACAGATTAGCAAACAGAAATGGCCTAATCACATTGGCCAACCTTCCTCCCCAAAGTTCTTCAGTATTTTACATTAGCTTGCTCTAGTGTTTAAAAATCCTTTCTTGGGGTGCCTGAGTGGTTCAGTCAGTTAAACATATGACTTGATTTGGGCTCAGTTCATGATCTCAGGACCTCAGGGTCATGAGATGGAGTACCAGGCCTCTGCTCAGTATGAAGGCTGTTGGAGATTCTCTGTCTGTCCCCTGCCGCCTGTTTTCTCTCTCTTTGTCTTCAAAATAAATAAATCTTAAAAAAACATTCCTTTTAAATTCTTTCTTTTGTTTCAGCAGTGCTGAGATCAATCTGTCCTATTGGAATAATCTTGACTCCCATTGCAATTGTCTTGAATAAAACCCTGATTGCTACTTTAAATAAGTGTCTGTTGCATTTTTTTTTCTGACAGTTAATAGATATTAAGTGTAAATATTCACATAAGAAAACACATTTTAAGGAATGAAGATTAAAATATTATATCCTTACATTGTGTGTTGCTTCTTACAAACAATATTATTTCTATAACATTTTTAAATGTTGCAAAAAGCTTCCAAAGACATTACTTAATTTTCTCAACACTTCAGTAAGGTTGACAATAACAGTATCATTGGGCTAACTTTTAGACATCTGAGACTTGAATTAGTTGTCCTGCCTGAAATTATAGCACAAAAGAACCCTCTGGAGTTTCACTAGAAGTGAGCATTTCTTGGGTTCCCTACCTATTCCTCTTGTATCCACAATCTCCATATCCTACATCATAGTTCTCGTTAATGCACGATTCACATAATTGTTGAGTCACCCAGATTTCTATAACCACAAGAACATGGTAAAATTGTAATTTCACTGAAGTTCCTTGACTTCAGTTATTCTGTTTTATACCTTACCTTAAAAAGCCACATTATTTTATTTCCATGTAAATTTATGTTAACTATATGTTAATCCATTTTGACAAAGACTAAACTATGAAGTATATTTGCTTCTTATATGGAGTCCAGAGACTGACACAATTTTTAAACACAGCATGCATTCAATATTGTTGAGTGGATGTATTAATGAAGTCAGACTTTTGAGAAATTATATCTGTGTTTTTAGAATGTTCAGGACAAGGTTCACACACTATTGATAACCAAAAGCCAATAAATATTGGTTCAGGAGAAAAATGATGATTGTTCAATTCCATGTTACCAAGTTTTGAGTGTAGCATCCATACAGTAAAACATTTCCTAAAAGAATGTATTTCTTTACTTTTATGGTGTTTTATTTATTTATTTTTAAACGGCCTATTTGTTAACCCTGTATGCCAATCATCACGAATGAGTTCAGAAGGGATACTCTAAGGTGCTGTAGTCAGAGAGAATAATAGAATTAATTACACAAGAAACCCTGTGACATTCACATTTATGAGAAAAGTGAGCACAAGGAGAGTTAATATATGCAGAGCATCTTTTCATTTAGTTTGTGATATTTTTATGAATATGAAACTAAGAGAAATGAAGATCACTAATCTAATCCATGGAATTTCTGGGGTACTAACACAGGTTGCATTGATCCCAATATCTATCCTCATTCTACTGTCTAGATATTTTCGTCATTTCGCCTTAAACCCAAACCACAATTGTACCCTTCTCACACACACACACACACAGCTTAAATCCTCAAACCAGTTTACATCACTGAGATAGAGAAAAATTGTATACAAACAGGACACGCAGGAAAAAAAAAGCAGGTTGTGGATATCTGAAACATTCAAAGTGGGAAAAATGAATATACACTAAAATACATGCACATATATGCATACTTTTCTGTGTGTATTGTAAAGGAAAATCTCTATTATTTTCTTTTATACTACATACAACTCTACTATGACAATACTTCACTTCCAGTCACTGAATGTATTAGTTTTTCTCACACCAGGCAATTCTGCAATAACAGCTGGGTGTCCTACAATTTGACTCAATTCTGCTGTTGTCTGCCTACAGATTGCCTCGGATCTCACAGATTAAAAACTCAGTCCCACGAGACTCCCCTGCCAGCCATTTCGGATGCCAATAGCAAGTCCAAGTTGCCATCTGTGCTTCTGATCAACCAGCTATAAATCAGAAGTTATTCATGACTCCCTCCTAAGGTTCAATTAATTTGCTAGACTGACTCACATAACTGAAGAAAACATTTATTTAATAGATTACCAGTTTATTATAAAAGGATATAAATCGCTATCAGCCAGGTAGAAGAGATGCATAATGAAGAGTACAGGAAGGACTGTGGAGCTTCTATGCAATAAGAACACATCACTTGTCTTGCATTTGTACATGCTCATCAACCTGGAAGATCTCCAATTCCCATCATTTTAAGTTTTTATGGAGGCTTCGTTACGTAGGCATGTTTGATTAAATCACCGGCCATTGGTGATTGAACTCAATCTCTAGCATCTCTCCTCTCCCCGGAGGGTGGGGCTCAAATCTCCAACTCTCTGGTCAAGAATGGTTTCCCTGGCAACCAACCCTCATCTTGATATTATCTAGGGGCTTTCCAAAAGTCACTTCCTAAACTTAAACTCAGGTATGGTTGAAAAGATCTCCTTGTGAATGACGAAAGTCACTCCTGTCACTGAAAACATTCCAAGAGTTTTAGGAGTTTTGTGCCAAGACCCAGGGACAAAAACTTTGGGCCAGGTCTGCATTTCCCGAGGCAGGAACACCATCATCTAAGTCATGGAAGCATTCCCTATTATACCACATACATACAATACATATGTATATTGTGTGGTATATGTCTATGATATTTCCTATAATATATATTAGTAATTCTTCAAAAATAGTTATTTTCTTCAAAAGGTACAGATATTATAGACTTCAACTTGAAAAAATCCTATCTAATAAATAAATCCTCTCTAATAAATAAAATAAAGCAAAATAAAATTTATGTAAGAACATGTAGGACAAAACAAACAAAAAACTGTTTAACAACCTCTGATACAGTCTGTTCAATTTCCTGATAAAATTTCCACTAAAGAAGAAACTCAAATTATTATTTTTTATGAGAATATTTGAAGGAGGTTGTCGAAGTAATTCTTTTATGCCAAAATTTTGGGAGCACCCCCAGTTTTAAGTGAAGTGCTTAAATACACCAAAAGCCAGTACTGGTGAAAATGTCAAAACAAACTCCCTCACTGTAGAAGAAAGGAAGAAAGGTATCATTGACTGGCTTTATTTCCCTTTGTCTTCTTGTAATGGTCTAGCTGTTGGTAAAGGTCTGTGGTTTATTATGGTTATCGGAGACAGAATAAAATAGAAGCAGATTGTGAAATACTGTAAAGGGACAATCATAAAAGCAGTAAAATTTTCTAATATCCTACCAGAAAGGCTAGATTTTTTCTTGCTCTATTTGACCACATAACCTTTAGAGAGAGAATGTCTAGTAATGGCAGCATTTTCCTTTAGTAATAAGATAATATATGATATCTATCACTTGTAAATACACACACACACACACACAGAAAAGAGGATGTTTTCCTGATGTTTTAAAGGAAGAGAATAGTGCCATAAATTATTTCTTATTTAAAAAAAAAAAAAAACATGAAAATGTTTCAGTATAAGACCACACAGTGGCAGAGGGAATCAGGAATTGAAAGTCTTACGGAGAGAATATTATAAGATAAAAGTAAAGTAGGTGAAAATCTAAAGAGCAGCAGAGATGGAAAAAGACTCGGATGAGACGTTGAACTCTTGCAAGGAAACTAGAACAGCAAGGTCAGAATCAAAATCTGCAAGTGAGGTGATTAAAAAAAATTAATCATTCAGGAAAATTGAATTAATAATCTGGAGGAGAATGTTTTTAAAAAATCCATTAGTCTATGAAAATGAAAAAGAAATGATCAATGAAAGTGAACATGATTGATGTCAATGACACACACACTGTGGATGTTTCACTTGCAGAAAACTGGTGTCCTTAAAAAATGGTGCAAATAAATATAAGAAAAAAGGCATAAACTGAGTATAAATCATAGCACATGATTTCAATTTGGTAATAAGGATACAGAGTGTGTGTGCATGCATAAATATATATCTCATGAATATGTATATATTTGTGAGGGGCTGTGACGCCAAGTAGTTTTCTTTGGTTGGTGGGAGGTATTATTTTTAAAAATAGTTTTTCATTTTCCTATTTGCAACAATAAGCATGTACTTATTATAAAAACATTCAATAAAATATTAATGAAATTGAAAAACATGAATTAAATTACCCAGAGTGGGCAAAATTGAGAGAGCATCACCCAGTAAGAATTGTTGCTTTAATAAGATCTATTTTTCTAGATGTGTCCATGTTACTAATTTACTATAGCTGTGTTTCTATTATTCTAAACTGGCAAACTATACCATCACAGAAGGGTGCAAATAATTCAGCAAGACCATTTCATTCTATTCATATGACTGTCTGTACATTCTTTTGTTAAATTTGCTGGTTTTTCCCAGAGGGAACTCTTACACCCTACAAAATCATAAAGTTGAAATGAATAAAGGTAGCAAAGGGCTAAGTAATTCTGAAATTATTCATTTTCTGTTACTGTTGGACAGAATGGAATAGGAAGGGGTGGGAGAGAATGCCCAATTTAGGATGATGACGTTATTAAGAGGTTTCTTGCCCACCTACATTTCAACAGAACTGTTCTTTCTATATATACTGGATAGGTAAATAGAAAGATAGATGATAGATGGTGGATAGGTAGACTTTTGTACAGAGGTAAGTTTATCTATCAATACACACGCATACACACACATGCTGATAACTACAAAGTAAAATCATTGGTCATTCAATGGAATGGGAAAACAATAAAAATATGAACGAATGGAAAACATATGCTAGTGTAGTCTGAACTTCGCACTCAAAGAGCTATCTGTACCTTGGCATTCAGTGTCTTTCCATTCTATTGTTGAGAATACATATGCTTAAGATGATTTCTATCATCTGGAGTCCTTGAATAACATAGACTTTTTAAGGCATCCACATAATTCACCATACAATGATATGAACTGATTTTAAAACATCCATCAAAAAGCTTAAATGGCATTTCTGGGCCATGTTTGGACCTTTTTACTTATTGCCTATATGTAAATTCCTTGTTTTGAAAGACCGTAGCATTTTATATGGTTTTTGCCATCTGAATGATAAGTGCAATTTTGTACAATAAAAAGGATTGCTTTGAGGCAGTTGAGATTTAATTAAATTCACTGAGCTTTGTGATTTAAAAAAATGCTATTCCTAAAACTAGAATGCACACAACACATTCCAGCATTTTGGAACCAATATTAGACTTCTCTCTTACTTCATTACAAGTCATGACAGATGATTTGAAAAGAAAGCAACATGGAAAATGTATCAATTTTGACAATAGTTCAGAATTCATAGTTAGCATCAGTATTGTGGATTATTCAAATAAGTATGTACTTCAATATTTACAAGTAAAATGTATTTAAATTCTCAATTTAATACTACTCTTTTATATACTCTGGTCTTATCTCTATCAATTAAAAAAGTAAATATTTAAACATATGCTTCCCATTTAAGATATATATGAATTTTATATCTTCACTTGATTGTAAACTCTTGAAGTCCTAACACCATACCTTATATTTCTTTCTTTATTTTACTTCATGCTTATCACAGTATAATCACTTGGCATATCCTTGCTGATTAATTGACTGATTGCTGTCAAGTTCTCATTAATTATTCATCAAATTTCAACGGCATTTTTCCTCAAAAAGATCAAAGAGTTCTACAGCAAACTACAAATTTATAGCATTTAGCAGTACAGAGTTGAAAATAGTAAATCCAGGGAGGATGTAGGAAAAAAATAATCAAAGGGATGAGGAAGGACAAATGATGAAATCAATTCAACACATACTTATTGGTTACCTAATTTTATGCATTGGACTACATTTCCAAATCATTTTGCCATGAGAGATGATTTTAGTACACTGGTGGAAAAGTAGAAAAAGTCTTCTCTATTGCACAGTCCTCATAGATTTTGTCTGGATCCGTGTGGGTATGCTTCCTTTCCAGCTTGAAGCCTTATTTCAGTTTTTCAGATGTCTGTGCAATGGGTCAGAAACTCATGCTGCTGGTGCCAAACAGTTCAGAGAGAGAGAAAATATATGCTGCCAGAGGTTGGGGGGAGCCTATAAGCAGGGAATCACTTGACTACACAGAAGACCCTGAACCCTCATTATCCCACATTTTAGGCCAGGCATGAATGATTTGTATGCAGCATAGTTAAATTTCCAGTAAAGACGGTCCACTCTCAAAATGCTATACAAATGTATGTGCTGGGAAAGGAAGGGATGAGGGAGAGGGAGGGCACGTCTATTCCACTATGTACTAATGGAAATTGCCTGCTCAGAGAAGTGTCCCTGCGGCATCCGGTCTGTCCTAGTGACTTATCTCACGCTGCTGAGGTAGCTCTCTCCTAAGTACTGGCACAAAGAGTGTGGGTAGAAAAGGAGCCTCCAGAGTCAACCATGAACAAGAATAAGAGAATTCAGAAGCTAATATTAAATTGTCAAACTAAACCTTCTGGAGTAATGGGGCACTACAGGAATCATTACATTACATTTCTGGAAAACTTTGTTCAGATAGTTTTGACAGCACATGATACCAAGTAACAGAGCGTTGGAGCCCAACTACCAGTCACTCTGCCCTTGGGTGGAAAGGCATTTATATTACAGTTCATGCAACACTGATACCACTCTTGATCGTATTCCTGTGTGCTTTTATGACTGCACATTTTCCAGTGAGGAAAAAGCCTGGGAATATCACTTCCTATGGCAAATGGTTGACTTGTTTGTATTATAAACATGGTTTAGAGATTTTGGGTTGCTTTAAATATTTTAACATTTACTTGTAAGTGTTTATCTGAAACAAGTATGTTGTCTAATATAAAAATATTTTTAGATAATTCCCAAATCCTCTTTACAGTGATGCTATCTAAACCAACATAGAGATCACCTGATCATCTAATCACTGAAGCAATTATTATAGTCCTAATTGATTTTATAAGTTGTATTTACTGTTTAATTTATAATTTATCTTGCCTGTTTACATTATGTAGTTTCAAGGATACTGGTCTTTGATATGTATTAGGTATTTCAAATAACAAGTTATTTGTTGTAATAATGTTCTTTCTTTTCCTCCCAAGTCCATAAACACATATCTATACTTGCTCTCTCTTTTACTACCTTTTAGCTCTTTACTTGCAGTTTTATTCCATGTTTTCTTTGAGAACAGAAGTTGTTTATTATTACTATTAATATTATTCTATATGGTAATAGGAAATGAATACTTAAAAATTCGAAAAGAGTTGTCAAGTGGAAAAACATTTCAGGGAGAGTTTGGTACTGAAGATTCTGTTCTGTCCTATAGTAACATTTCTGGCTGATGCATTTGCTTTTTTTTTTTTTTTTCTTTTGTATTAGATTACACCCATAAAAAAGGAACACATTAGAAGAGTGTTAGAAAGTTTCATACTTGGCCTCTCATTCTATTTCATCACAAGGCGTGGAGACAATTCAGAATATAATAAAGAAATACTGGAGAAAACAGCTTGGTAAGTGTATACAATTGTTTCATTTACAACCCATTCATCTAATTGTCTCCTATGGTCTGCTCTTTATTGTTTAAAGAACAGAAACTAAAATGAAGAAATTGAAGTCTTTGTCACACCTATATTAGTGAAAGTTTGAACATAGATTTTAAAGCAGAACCTGTAAGGTCCAGTTCGCACATTTGAGTTACCTTTAGCTCCTTCCTCCCAAGATGAAGGGTCAATGAAGTCCTAGATAGTGACTTCTATGAAGTGACTATTTGCTTGTTTGTGGATTCTGCAAGACTCCCTCCCTCCCGTGTCACCCTCACAAACACAGACCATCCACCAGGACTGCTTTAAACCCATTACAAGTGTGATCACAACAAACATCAGCATAGTTGTAGATTGTTGCATGATTTAAAAAGCAACAAAAATTATCGGTAAAAGTAGCAGAATCACTGAAATTATAAGGGGAAAACAGATAGGGAAAAATATTCTTGTTTTTCCAAGTCTAAAATAAAGAAATTGAGTAAACTATCTTTTTCTTTTAAGATTTTATTTATATACTTGACAGAAAGAGAGATTACAAATAAGCAGAGAGCAAGGGAAGCAGGCTCCCTGCTGAGCAGAAAGCCCAATGTAGGGCTTAATCCCAGGACCCTGACATCAGGACCTGTGCCAAAGGCAGAGGCTTAACCCACTGAGCCACGCAGGCGCCCCTTGAGTAAGCTCTCTTACTAGGTGTCTTATAGTTCTATATTCTGTGTCCATGAGACACATTTGTATGGAAAGTACTGATGAGAATACAATTGCTATACTGTTTGCAAATTGGGAGTTTTCAATTAGCAGTTGAGAGAACCTGAAAGCGGCTTGTTAGTCAGAATTCACACAATGGCTTCAATACAAAGTGAAACAAATCATGACACCACAATTTCAGACCAATACACGGAAGAGATGGAAATTTCTCTCTAACCGCGATTTTGACAGTGTTAGAAGGAGGACAAATTGGGGAAAAGCAGGTTCATCCCACTTAGTGCTGAGTTCTATGGAAAAGCAGCATGCGTAACCTTAATTTCTTTAAGCCAGTAGTAAAGGCTGAGAAACTAGTCCACATCTGGCATTTCCCCCAGTCTCTTAAGATTTAAATTCTATTTTTTTATCAATGACAAGAGGGTTGATAAATATTTTGAAAATGTGATCAAATATATTGAAATGTATATTAATTATGTCTATATACTATATTAATTATATTATATATCATTAATTATACTAAAATAACTATATTAAGTATATTAATTATGCTACATAAATATAGCATATTTATATATATAATATGCTATATTAATTATGTCTTTTTAACTTTCAAAAATGCATGCTCATTGTAAGGAATTTAGAATATGTAATAATAAAAATTAAAATATGTTATAAAAATTACCTTATGTAGAAAATTGCTGTAACTGCTTTCACATATATTTTCCAGTTTTTAAATTTGTACTTTTAAAATTATAATTGAGTGTTTTATATAATATATTAAGATTAAGTAGACTTGATATAGAATTGTATCCTTATTTTTAATTTAACTGCAAATTGTAAGCACTGTGCCATGTTGTTATATACTATTTAAAAACCTGTGCGTATTCGCACCACATTCTACCTTTAAACTATAGTAAAATATATTTAATCACTATCCAACCATTAGACATTTAGGTTGCTCAGGGGTTTTTACTGTTATAAATATGTCATGAATTTCATCTTTGTATTAAATATTTGTCTGGATTTTTTATTAGTTCCATAGGATAAAGTTCTAGAAGAGAAATTACTGTACTAAAGGGTATGAACTTTTTACAGACCTTTCTGTATGTATTGACAGATTGCTTTCCAGAAAGGTTGTACCAGGTTATACTCTCACTAGTAGAGTATATTGATAAGTCTTGCAGTGCACACATACTAGATAGAACTTTAAAACTCTTAAAAAAAAAAAATCTTTACTGACTTGTTATTTAACAGTAGTAACTGCTATTATAATTTGAAATTTTGTAATTAATAGCAAGATTGAAATATTTTTCCTGGGTCTAAATATCATTTGTATTTTTTTTTTTCTGAATATGTTCATGCCGTGTTTAGGCTTTTCTACTGTTATTTAAGTGATTATTATCATTTGCTTTATAAGCTTGTCATTAAGGTTATTAAATTTTAGTTTTTTTTTAATTTATAACTCTTTTCTTTGTTCTTTAATTTTTTTTTTTTTAAGATTTTATTTATTCATTAGACAGATCACAAGTAGGTAGAGAGGCAGGCAGAGAGAGAGAGGAGGAAGCAGGCTCCCTACTGAGCAGAGAGCCCGATGCGGGGCTCCATCCTAGGACCCTGGGATCATGACCTGAGTGAAAGGCTTTAACCCACTGAGCCACCCAGGTGCCCCTTTAATTTTGTTTTTGATGGACTTCATCACATATATCGATATTTTGTTAATTTACTTTCCTCTCCATACTCAACATAGCTTTTATGATTAGAAAGTGTCTTCTGACTTGATTAACGAGACGATTATTAACCCTCAATTTTTATACATTTATGTCTCCTGTTATAAAAATAATGATAGATTGTTATTGTTATTCAACAATACAAAACATCAGATTTAAAGTATTTTATATTCACACTCAATTATTTATTATATAACATGTAGCACTTTTTAAGTTATGACTAACAGTTCATTTAAATTTCCAGAGAAATTTAAACCTATTGTAATGCAGTGTTTGAGACCTGTCAGAATTCCTTTAATCTGTCAGAAGTTTTGATATGTTATAACAATGTTGATACATTTTAAAAGAAAATATAGCGCCATATTCCCAGAATCAGCGTCTTTCATATAAAAAAATGGGAAAGAGTCATCATATCAAGATTGTATTTTATTCTGTGGGTTTTCATTGCAATACAAATTTGTTTCACAGCTGTGATTTTCATCACATATTTTTCTGAGGTTATTTTATCCATTTCGGATTTGTATGGCTTTCTTCTGATATTTAATAAAATGATTCTAGAATGGTATGGGTGATTATCCTTGAAATGATCATCCAGAAAAAAAAAGAGAAGAAAAAAAAAAAAAAAAGAAATGATCATCCAAATGATACCAATGATTGGCCATTACTTTATAAAGAACTTGAACATCCACTCACTCTATAATTTGATCCTTACAACAACAGCCCTGTGAAATTGGCATTTTACAACGATTCATTTTTTTTATTCCTACTGATGAGAAAAATAAGGCTCAGAGATGCTGAGCAACTTTCCTAAAATCATATAGTTAAGGGTGACAGAACTGGAATTTGAAATGGTTCTTCTCAGTCCAGATCCCATATTTTCTATTATAATTGCTTCTTAGTTCCCAATTATCGATCTTTCTTTTCTCAACAAAAGGACACTTGAGTGGAGTTTTAATCATTGTGGAGTGAGTCAACAGTCTATATATTAAAATAATAATTGCTTTAGAAGTAAGTGTCTATGGTAAACTATGTACACATTTTCACATTTGTGTATTCCAAAATATCATCATAATTTCTTTAGAAATAAATTAAAAGAAAAAACTTGATCTGTTTTAGAGCAATTTTAGACTCTTAGCAAAATTTAGCAGAAATTACAGAATTCTGAGATGCCCCTTGCCCCAACATATGCACAACTTCTTCCTCTCCCAGCATCCTCTTCCTGAGCGGTGCATTTGTTACAACTAATGAACTTTCACTGACATGTCATTATCACCACAAGTTTATAGCTAACCTTAGAATTCACTCTTAGTGTTGTACGTTCTACAGCTTTTCACAAGTATATGATGACATGTACCTGCTGTTATACTTTCAGTCAGAGTTATTTCACTGCGCTAAAAATTGGCTGTGCTCTGCTTATTTATCCCACCCCTAACACTTAGCAACAGGTGTTCTTTTTATTCTCTTCATAGTTTTGTCTTTTCCAGAATGTCACAGAGTTAGAATCATACAGTACCTAGCCTTTTCAATTTGTCTTCGTTCAGTACTATCCTCAGTAGTATCCTCACTTAAACATTGCCCCCCACCCCCTACCCCCCACCACAATGTCTTTGCATGGCTTGATAGCTCATTTCCTTTTAGTGCTATATAATATTCCATTCTCTGGATATACCACAGTTTATTCATTTACCTACTGAAGAAAATTTTGGTTGTTTTCAAATTGTGAAAATTATGAATAAAGCTGATAAAAACATCATGTGCAGGTTCTTGGGTGGGTATGTTTTCAACCCTTGTGGGTAAATAAATACTAAGAAGCATGTTTGCTGGATTATATGTTAGGAGTATGTTTAGTTTTGTAATGGATATAATTTCTTCAAGGAATATATTTATGCATAAAGATGCATGCAAACACATTCGAGAGGCAGTGATTTGGGAAGTAAACCTATACATAAATATTATTAAAATGGGCTATTCAAGTTATAGCACATTACTCAGCTTAATGTTAAATTACATAATTCATAGGTGGTAACTATCACTCAGTGAGATATGTGTGATGATGATCATGATACTTCTACAACTTTTTAGGTAAGAGGTTTTGCTTCTGAACCTGGATAGATGTTTGCATCATGTGAGTTTTCTTTTTTTTTTTTTTCCCTTTTTATTTATTTTTTCAGCGTAACAGTATTCATTCTTTTTGCACAACACCCAGTGCTCCATGCAAAACGTGCCCTCCCATCACCCACCACCTGTTCCCCCAACCTCCCACCCCTGACCCTTCAAAACCCTCAGGTTGTTTTTCAGAGTCCATAGTCTCTTATGGTTCGCCTCCCCTCCCCAATGTCCATAGCCCGCTCCCCCTCTCCCAATCCCATCTCCCCCCAGCAACCCCCAGTTTGTTTTGTGAGATTAAGAGTCATTTATGGTTTGTCTCCCTCCCAATCCCATCTTGTTTCATTTATTCTTCTCCTATCCCCCTACCCCCCCATGTTGCTTCTCCATGTCCTCATATCAGGGAGATCATATGATAGTTGTCTTTCTCCGATTGACTTATTTCACTAAGCATGATACGCTCTAGTTCCATCCACGTCGTCGCAAATGGCAAGATTTCATTTCTTTTGATGGCTGCATAGTATTCCATTGTGTATATATACCACCTCTTCTTTATCCATTCATCTGTTGATGGACATCTAGGTTCTTTCCATAGTCTGGCTATTGTAGACATTGCTGCTATAAACATTCGGGTACACGTGCCCCTTCGGATCACTATGTTTGTATCTTTAGGGTAAATACCCAGTAGTGCAATTGCTGGGTCATAGGGTAGTTCTATTTTCAACATTTTGAGGAACCTCCATGCTGTTTTCCAGAGTGGTTGGACCAGCTTGCATTCCCACCAACAGTGGAGGAGGGTTCCCCTTTCTCCACATCCTCTCCAGCATCTGTCATTTCCTGACTTGTTAATTTTAGCCATTCTGACTGGTGTGAGGTGATATCTCATTGTGGTTTTGATTTGTATTTCCCTGATGCCGAGTGACGTGGAGCACTTTTTCATGTGTCTGTTGGCCATCTGGATGTCTTCTTTGCAGAAATGTCTGTTCATGTCCTCTGCCCATTTCTTGATTGGATTGTTTGTTCTTTGGGTGTTGAGTTTGCTAAGTTCCTTATAGATTTTGGATACTAGCCCTTTATCTGATATGTCGTTTGCAAATATCTTCTCCCATTCTGTCAGCTGTCTTTTGGTTTTGTTAACTGTTTCCTTTGCTGTGCAAAAGCTTTTGATCTTGATGAAATCCCAATAGTTCATTTTCGCCCTTGCTTCCCTTGCCTTTGCCATTGTTCCTAGGAAGATGTTGCTGCGGCTGAGGTCGAAGAGGTTGCTGCCTGCGTTCTCCTCAAGGATTTTGATGGATTCCTTTCTCACATTGAGGTCCTTCATCCATTTGGAGTCTATTTTCGTGTGTGGTGTAAGGAAGTGGTCCAATTTCATTTTTCTGCATGTGGCTGTCCAATTTTCCCAGCACCATTTATTGAAGAGGCTGTCTTTTTTCCATTGGACATTCTTTCCTGCTTTGTCGAAGATTAGTTGACCATAGAGTTGAGGGTCGATTTCTGGGCTCTCTATTCTGTTCCACTGGTCTATGTGTCTGTTTTTGTGCCAGTACCATGCTGTCTTGATGATGACAGCTTTGTAATAGAGCTTGAAGTCCGGAATTGTGATGCCACCAACTTTGGCTTTGTTCTTCAATATTCCTTTGCCTATTCGAGGTCTTTTCTGGTTCCATATAAATTTTAGGATTATTTGTTCCATTTCTTTGAAAAAAATGGATGGTATTTTGATAGGGATTGCATTAAATGTGTAGATTGCTTTAGGTAGCATAGACATTTTCACAATATTTATTCTTCCAATCCAGGAGCATGGAACATTTTTCCATTTTTTTGTGTCTTCCTCAATTTCTTTCATGAGTACTTTATAATTTTCTGTGTATAGATTCTTAGTCTCTTTGGTTAGGTTTATTCCTAGGTATCTTATAGTTTTGGGTACAATTGTGAATGGGATTGACTCCTTAATTTCTCTTTCTTCAGTCTTGTTGTTGGTGTACAGAAATGCAACTGATTTCTGTGCATTGATTTTATATCCTGACACTTTACTGAATTCCTGTACAAGTTCTAGCAGTTTTGGAGTGGAGTCTTTTGGGTTTTCCACATATAGTATCATATCATCTGCGAAGAGTGATAGTTTGACTTCTTCTTTACCAATTTGGATGCCTTTAATTTCTTTTTGTTGTGGATTATTCACCACGATCAAGTGGGATTTATTCCAGGGCTGCAGGGTTGGTTCAACATCCGCAAATCAATCAATGTGATAGAACACATTAATAAAAGAAAGAACAAGAACCATATGATACTCTCAATAGATGCTGAAAAAGCATTTGACAAAGTACAGCATCCCTTCCTGATCAAAACTCTTCAAAGTGTAGGGATAGAGGGCACATACCTCAATATTATCAAAGCCATCTATGAAAAACCCACCGCAAATATCATTCTCAATGGAGAAAAACTGAAAGCTTTTCCATTAAGGTCAGGAACACAGCAGGGATGTCCATTATCACCACTGCTATTCAACATAGTATTAGAAGTCCTAGCCTCATGTGAGTTTTCTATACTGTAGATTATTTGTAGCCTACTCAAGGTGCTCTTAGTGACCTAGGGATGGATTAATTCGGTGTTCTTGAACAAAAATTTCCTTTGTAAATAAAACTCAGGTGTAGTTACTACATGGAGGAGTTTTGTGTCATTTAAAACCAGCTAAGACAGGGAAATCATGAGAAATCAACAGGAATTTGTTTCTGTAAGTAGCAGTATGATCTGAATAACATACTTGTACCTACTAGGAAACTACCAGTTTATTGAACACATCCATATTGAGCCAATTCACAAAAATGAAATCATCACTTGTTATAATTGATTTGTTAACTTTCTCCCTTTACAAATGGTAACCAGTCTGTGGGGAGATACTTTTCTCATAAACGTTCAATACAAGATTTAACATCCATCTATGATTCTTCCCAGAACCAATATATATTTGTGTGAATACATGCATACCAAGTATATACTGTTATCTCCAACTTCAATCCACGTCCGGGTTCTTGCTTGCCTTTCCTTAGTCCATATTCGTATGGCCCTCTTCCATGATGAAAATCCTGGCTCCAGAGTGCCTGGGTGGCTCAGCTGGTTAAGAATTGGACTTTTGATTTCAGCTCAGGTCAAGATCTCAGGCTCATGCAATAGAGCCCCATGTTGGGCTCTGCACTCAGCTTGGAGTCTGCTTCTGTTCCTCTCTCTCTACTCCTCCCCCTAAACTCTCTCTCTCTCTCTCTAATATAAAGAAATAAATCTGAAAAAGAAAAGAAAAGAAAATCCTAGCTCCAAACACCAACATACTCACTCAGTCTGAAAACACATACAAAGACCTTCAAAACTGCTAGACTCACACTATCATGAAAACACAACCAACAAGAAAAAAAAAATTCAAGATTTATTTGTAATTTTTTAAAGTGTATTGATTTATTTTTACTTCTTGAGTATTGTAATAGTAATATCCATAGGAATCAAGTACCTCAAAACTCATTTGACACTGAATTTGTTTATGGTTAGGATATGCTTCTACTTAAATCTATTTAACTAAAACGTGTGAAGCAGGACTTAAACTTTCTGTGGGCTGATCTTTGCTTTTCACTGGTCCAGGAGAATGGAATGATAACTTTGTTTCCTTTTTGTATGAATTGCTCTGCTATTGTATACTGTGAATACTGTGTTGAGAAGATTTCTGTAAACAGTCTAGATTTAGTAGCAATTCTACTACACCATGAATACTGATCTCTGCCATGATGTGAAACCAGGGTCTGGAAGCTTGTTTTATTTCTTGTTTATTTGCTAGAGAGTCACTTCTTCTTTCCTTGCAAATTTTTATTTTCCATTAAAGGAGAAAGAGAGAGAGAAAAAAAATAAAATGACAGCTTATAATGTTTTCTTATCAACTCTAAAGGTTGTTTGAGAATTGAATTATATAGTGTTTGTAAGTCAATTGAAAATTATAAATCATCTTAAAATATGTTATTATTGAGTTTGGAGCAGAAAAGACATGAATGTATAGAATGTTTCTATCTTATTTTAAGATAAAATCATTGGTGCCTTATTTTTGGCACCTCTGTATGGTGGGAATTAAAGTCTACCTCAGAGACTAAAGTCTGTAATTTTAGAGTATCTAAGAATAGCAGGATAAAAATTGACTGGAGGCTAGCTCCAACTGGCCCCTCCAATGAGCCTATGGGCTACTGGTGGGTCATGATCACAAAGCCTTCCAAAGCTCTGCCATGTTTCCTTTAAAGATTACCTCTGCTGGAATCCTAAGAACATCTGATCACAGCAGGAGAAAAACTTTAACTCTCTGCCTTTTACATTTCATCAGCCTGACTCATGACCTTCCCAGTCAAATAGGGAACGGTGATGAAGTCTATATTTCTGATTATATATTTCAACTTTCTTAGCATATTATACAAAATAAGCACCTGTCTCTGCAGTTTTCTTATTCAGAACCAGAGAACACTCACGGCCATGCCGTAATCCCTGGACATGACTCCGTGGAATCAGGCTGCATTATGGCCTGTGTCTTTGGAGCAGTGAAGAACCAGGCAGCTCCCAGCGCCTGTCTTCCCTCCAGCCCTAATGCTGGTAATAAATTTGATTGAGCAGCAACAGGCCAGGGGAATCAAATACTGTTTCTCTTCTGCCACGAGGACTGATTTTTAAAATCACTCTGGAAAACCCCGCCATTTGTAGTCCCCTTACCCTCCATATTATGGCAAATAAAATGCCGAAGCTGAGTCATCCTGCCCGACAGAATATTGGATTCATGAACCTTAGACTCATCAGGAAATACAGGAACCATAACAGTAGCTTATCTGTAAATATTTTATTTTATTTTTCTTTTTTCATCTGTTTGTTGATGAGGCCAAATGCAAAATACATTACAAAATAAAAAAACAAAACACAAAGTCACCTCCTTTGAATATTTGTCTGTCTCCTGGCATCAGATCGTTTATTCATTTATATTTGTATTTATTATTCATCAAAGCATTTGATATTTAAAGCTTCATGTCAAGAGATGGAATGCAAATGGTTACTTCTGAAAAAAGAACACCAGAAGTTTAAACTATTAAAATCTAAGTTAATGTGCATGGGTATATTTTACAATAGCATTTAATTCATTTATGTAGCATTTTAATAACCATTATTAAACGGATGTTTTCAAAGTAGCCAATTGCTGGAAATAAACTTTATACTTTGAAAAAATTTACATTTTGAAAAGTTTTATAAAATCTTTGAAGTATTATGATAATCTAAAAGTCTTACAATAATGTCAATGCATATTTTAGAACCAAATCATCTTTTTTCAAGTTGATAGATATACATATACATGTATACATATAGATATATTTTTTCTTCAGACTAGTAAATTAAAGAAATTTTTAGTCATTGCTTTTTTACTGAATGCTTACTAAAATATGCTGATATGCAAGGTCAGGTCTCACTCTTTTATGTTCTAAAGACAGCCTCAAACAAGAAAATAAAATAATAGACCGGATACTTACGTCTTTCCTTAAAACCATGCATTTTCAGTAAAAATTTGGGAGAGGTGGATTTACCATATGGTCCTCCTTTGCTGTAAATCTCTATTATTGGAGGGCACCTACTGATGCTATAAAATGCACTGCAATTGAAATAATGAAATGGATAAAAATGAAATTGAGAAAAATAATAATGGTGAGGCTAGACCAGGGAGGTGATCAGAGAATAAGCATATAATGATTTTGTGAAATCTCAACTGTATAGGAAAATTAAGAACATAATCGTCTGTTGTAAAGGTCTAATTATTAGAGCCTTTTAAAAATAGCAATATAGTTGAATCAGTTGTAGCTATAGGATTATCAAATGTGTCCACTTTTGACAAAAGTCAAATCAAGTTAATGTTAACATTCATTAAAATAAATGTTATTCCATGTTTCAAAATACCTTATGGCTCAATCTTATTTATGTTTTAGGCCCATCATTGTGTGTTCTCACATTTCTTTGTCCTGAAGAGATCAATTTCAACTTCTAAGTATATTGCATTTTTCACAACTAATATAATATATATGCATACACCTTACACCTCAGGTTCATTTTCGCATTTTAATCTGTAAGAACAAAATGCCAACTGTAAATACAACAAGTTATTATTTAGTAACTATCATTAATTTTACTTTGTTAGGAGATTTAGCCACATCGTGGCTATATATACCATAACTATTAGTTACATAGAACAACCAAATTACACTCCATCTCAGTTACAGGTCTTTGATGACATGTTTAAATGCACTCTGCACATACTCATTCATTTTAAAAAATGAAATTGGTTTGTTTTCCCTTTTTTCCCCCCAAAATAACAAGTAATCCATCCACATCAAATGGACATTGGTTACATTCCACTGAAAAATGACTTTGAAGAAAAACATACTGGGCAGCTGAATCAAATAAACACCTTTGATTACTAATTTTTATTGAGTTCCTTGCCCTCTGTGCTAAAACGATATGGTGTCATTGCTACAACAGGACTGCATGGGTCACTGCAGCTGCTAGTGGATTTTTAAACAATTGAGCTACAACCTTCGGAAGCGGGATTCAGCATGGAAATGCAGACACAACCGTAACTGACACGGTGTGAGTGGCATTGCTCCACTCTGCATGCTATTAGTAGGTCTCCCTAGAACGGGCCCTGCTCCTGTTTAGCAAACTTGGACCCAAGAGAAGTCTTTGATACTTCAACAAGAAATGGCAGTGTCTTGCGTGTTTTTGTTTGTGTGGTGTAAAAAGGGGTGGGTTGCGGTATTCATTACCGGGTCAGTTTCTTGGGGGTTGGCTAATCACTGGCCAGAATACAAATCCACGATGCCAGGTTTTCCAGATATTTGTATGGCAGGCGGCTACACAGCAGCAACTTCTGTAATCCCTTGTCCTGCAGTTAGAGCTACCAGAAAGGCTTAATAATATCCCAGAGGCAAAGATGAAACGGTATTTCCACAGCTACTGTTTGCTGTAGAGAGCTTTTGAAGTCAAGCTTAAGATGTCTTTATTTCCCTACCAGAAAGAAATTTTTTTTTGCCCTCTTTTACTCTGGTGTTGTCATGATGATGGCTTTCTGCTTGAAAAATATTCCAAGCAGCTGCGGCTCTCCCATAAAGCATTAGGGAATGAGAACAGCTTTTCATCAGGGGCTGTTGGAATCTGTGACTACAGTTTGTCACTGCCAAAACCCACGGCTATGTTGGTAGTGATCTCGATTTAAAACCCGCAGTTGCCTTCTGATGGGGCTTAGGGCAGCCACAACTTTCATTGTCAGCTTATTGGGGACTGCCCTCCCTTTTAACTTTTGTGGTTAATTAAGTTCTAAATTGGGTGTAGTGTAGAGCTCCTGATTCAACTTTGTTCTGTACCATCTAGAAAACAAAAAGTGGTAGCCCCAGAATGTACCAAAAGCTAAATTAATTGCAGTAGTGAGTAACAAGGTGAAATTCAGATCCAGTTTACTTAATACAGGGGAAGGGATACTACACGTTGACCTAGAAAGCCTTCATTTCACACAAACCCTGATCACAGGATCACAGCGAAAAGTCGAAAGGAAATGTAGAGACTAAAACAGCCTTTTTATTGATTTAGTTTGGCAGTGCAATTGTAAACATAGTAGCATCTAGTGACTTTGGAGGAGAAAGTAGCAAGAATCCTAATTCTAAAAAGAAAAAGAAGCAAATCAAACCAAACCAACAACAACAACATAAAATTAAAAAAAATAACATATCAAAAGCAACAAAGTCAAGAGGGTTTGAAAGTTCTCCAGAAAACTAAACACTCCAAATATCTCTCTATATAAGAAAAATAGGATTCGTTAAAAAAGAAGTTGTATTATACTGACACTCTTTTACTGTAAAAACTTCTTGACAGTACTACATAAAAAGTGAAAGTATTTTATGAAAAGAATACTATACTCTTTACCAGATATATTTGTGGATTTTTCAAAAGCATAGTTAACAAACTTTAAATTTATTGCATTTATATTTTGAACTGCAGACAAAAGTAATTTCAGGAAAAAATACCCAATTCCAAACACATATATATGTTTTTGTTCAAACAAATAAAAAATAACAGATATTTGAGGAATTTTTGTCTCGTTTTGTTTTTGAGCACATAAACCTCTATTACCACTAGGTGCTATAAAATAATAAAAATGATTTCATGAACAAACAAATGTTATCAGATGACTCTTTCTCCTCTAGTAAGTTAAAAATTAAGAATTGGGTAATAATAATTATGGTATTTTAATATGTACTTAATAAGTATATAAACTTTAGGGAGGTTTTTGCTTAATCGGTAATCTCATCAACAAATGAAAAAGATTATGGCTATTTTTGAATTTTGAAATATATTTTTCTAATACACTCTTAACTGCCAGAAAGGATTTGAGAGAGCTGAGATACCTACCCTATTACTACTAAATATGTATATAATTTGTTTCACAGTTGTAGTCCAAATAGTTCAATATCAAAGTTGGGAAACATGACTAATGGCGCTAGTCCTAGGATGAGTGCTATTTAATAATTCCATCAATCATTTCAAAACATGCTCATTTGCTTAGTTAATAACATCAGACTGAAAGGTAAGGGTTCTTTAGCACCTTGAAGGACAGAATTAAAATACAGTGTGACCTTGAGAATTAACAAGTTTCAGAAGTTACCAGAATCAAATGATAAGATCTTATATAAAATACATATTAATGTAGCTCTGTAGGCCTAAAGTACCTAAATGGCAGGTTTGAAACAGATGGATTTATTAATTTTTCTAGGAAACAATATTATCTGTCTCAGTGGAAAAAAAAATTAAATGAAACACAAATGACTCCCTTCTTGAAAGACAGGCTTACATAGTTGTTTAAAGCATGACCACAGCAATCTTCTGGCCAGAGTTCAAAATCTGCCTCCCTGCTCACGGATTTGTGTCATTGTCATCAGGCTACTTCATAGCTTTCTCATTTAAGTGGTGGAAATTATGTTACTATCTTCACAGGACTTTCATGAGGATTTAACAAAAGGCTTAAGACAATACCCGGAAAATAGTAGAAGTTATATAACTATAAACAAATATTTGTAATTTTTTTGTTCAAAGGTCACCAAACAAAGAAGTGAACAGAACAATTTGGGTCTATTTTATCCACTGGGGAAGACATTCTAAGCAGGATGCGTTTAGATCTCGTTTCTGAAGATGATGAGATTCGTGATTAGCATATAAAGGAGAATGTTTCAGAAATTTCTGACTGACTGTTAAAGCACAATTATGTCCCTCCAGATCCTTGAAAAATAGTTAAATCTATATAAAGTACTTTCTGTATTGTCTCTTGGTAAGTGGAGAACAGCTATGACCTAAGAAATTGAAGGAGTTTCATTCAAGGTGGAGAGTCATAAAATTATAATTTGATAAAATACTGTGAACCAGTGGCCTAATCTGCTGGGTTAAAAACAGCAACAACAACAACAATTGGACTTTGTGATTCTCATATAATGGGTGCTAAGAAAAAGGGAGTATTGCTTTACTTAACTGCAAACACAAATCAATGATACTTATTTCTGAAATGCCATTTTATTTACATGAAACAAAGTACAATTTGCTTGACCTAAATAATTAGGAGATATAATTTTAGGCCATCATGGAATGAATGAATGCTATTGTTTCGGGTCAGTGATTTTCAGTAGGGATGAGGAGTGAGGGTATGAGAATTATGTGTGTGGTACTTTTGCAAATTAAACCCACTTACACATAAGCACATATGCACAAATCCTAATATGCTACTCCGGAGGAAGATGATTCTACCTGTGTGAGAATTATCAATAGGTAGTCACTGCCACAAAGGAGAAAATAAATCAGCTACCACTGTCTATGAGAAAGTTCATGATCCTCTATTGTTATGATGTTAGACTCTGTGTCTTTCTCATACTGCATACAACTAGGCTTCGATGATGCATTAGTCAGGAATAAATTAGCCATCACAGATATTTTGCTTTATTCATACCTCAGTTTTTTCATCTTTACTATGGGAATATTTTAAATTAGTATAAACTAATGGGAAAAGTTAATTCAAATATGCTCAATACTTGACAAAATATAAGAACACTATGTGTGTGGAAAACAATAGGAAGTCATCACCATGGGCTAAAATAGCCAGACCCAAGTGCACAATAATTTAGACTACGTAAAATACTGCCCCAGTTTGAGTTCCAGTTAATTAGGTCAAGATAATTTGGCATACTTTCTAATACCTTCCTCTGAGCACTAAGTAGCATGGTGATGGGCATCTCTGTAGTGCCTAGAGATAGATACTGAACAGAGCTGACTCAAGTAGTTTACTAAAATTGGTCATGCCCTACATGCCTGCAGATCTGCTCACATTCCTCATTCATTCCCCAATGCCAGTTGTCATACGAATGTCCTCTCAGCAAAGTTCTGTGGCTGGGTGCTTAGTTTTCTAGGCATTGTGCAAATACAATTTGAACCACAATAAATCCATCATTGAAGTTGTCACCATAAGCCTCTGAATCTGACCATAACAAGATCCAGAGATTTTTCAAGGAGCTGATCTTATTCATGTTTATGTGGGGCATTATCTTCTACCACTAGAAAGCATCTCTTATTTTCTTTAATAAACCTCTGTTTTTTCAGCTGAACATGTAGGAAAATGTGTCATTTTTCATAAATGTTTTTTCTGTGTGCTTTTATTTATTTTCAGAAATACTAAGAATACAGTGTACTTCAGGATTTAATATATAGCCTGCTGCTAGACTATTTATGTAAAAATAATAGCTAACACATTAAGAGGAATGATATTAAAACTAAGCCCCCTGCAAGTACCTGAGAGAAACATCAGACTCTGCAGATGTTTCTTAAAGTGAAAATGGAAAGACTTGATCAAATTTAAGGAGGCACTTCTTTAAATTTGGCCAAGAATTTCTTTCAATAGATATGGGAAAGGGATTTTGTCATGCGATTATAGATTTAACTAGTCAATTTTGGTTGACCACTTGAGTGTCTAAAAAAATCAAATAATGACCTGGTTGCATTCCACTGACTTCATTAGCAACACATTATTTTTCTACTCATCCTCACTTCTGCCTCAATACTTACTTAGCAATCATTGTATTCTGGTATTTAAAGAGGAGAGTAATTAATGTAATTTCAAAAAAAAAAGAGTTTAAATTTGTGATCCCCACGATCAAAAAAATCAAATTCTCTCTTACACTTGTCAAAATTGAAAGAAAAAAATATTTGCACCAAAGAACTCCTACTTTTGAAAATTCAGTTTTATGTAAATTGCTGGCAGTGATTTCTGTCTTTCAAATCTACCCCTTCCTACATGTATGGCTATTCTTTATCTAATTGCATTCTCAGGATTATTCATTCATGAAATCAACAAATAGTTGTGAGAACCTATCAGGCACCAGGTTTTGGATAAGATGCTGGAGGTAACATCATATAACAGACAAGAATTCTTACTTTGAAGTTGACCACAAGTTCACTAGAAACACAAACAGAAAATGAAGTGCAACGTTCCAGCATTCATGTTTCATGGCAGTCCAAAAGAAGGACACCTCAACCAATCTTGTATTTCAAGAATTAATGGTTTTCCAACAGATAGACCAAGCCTGTAATTAGGTGATCCAGAAACAAAAGAAAATAAAACAGCACACAAACAGAAACTTTGACAGAATTTGATGATATTTGGTTAGGCAGTGGGAGGGGAATAGACAAGAAATTTATTAGATTTGCTCAGACTTATTTTAAAGCTTGGTACATGCTTTATTTTAATTGTATGTAGACTGACATCTAAGCTGTGACCTGAAGAACATGATGAATTCAGAAACAGGGAGCAGTAGAAAGATAAAGGGAGTCTGAACATCAGGGGCGATGTGGAATAGTTCTCACCAATGCTCAATGAGAAGTCAGGACAAATTCTTGTCCTGATCTAGGAATTGATAATAACCTCTTTAATAGAACAGGTGTTCATTTAATGTAGAAATTTTCCCTTAGTTATATTTGTTAATACCAACATCTAGACAGGACTTATCAAATGTTAAGTTCATATAGTCATCTGGAAATATTTTTGACAATACACGTGTCTTTTCAGAAGGTCAGGGATGGGCCCAAGATTCTACAGTCCTGGCAAGCTCACAGGTGATTTTGATGTTGCTGATCTGGGAACTGCATTTAGGGTTTCAAGGAACTCTCCTAATATGAGAAAACTTATAAACTTTCGTGGAAGACAGACTTATATATAACTAATTTAAATAAAATAAGACTTTAATAAAGATGTATACATCTACTATGAAAACACAGATGAAGGCAGGAAGCTACTTATTCTGCAAGCAAGTTTATGGAAGATTTCCTAGAAGTGACATTTGAGAATAATCTTGATTTCTGATTGGAATTTCAATGAATGGGCCAAGAAAATTTTTCAAAATTAGAGAGACACAAAAGTTAACAGCTTTTCTGTGGATCATTAGTTTTGGGTTGCTTAAGGAGCATGCAAAGAAGTAACAACAATTTAAAAAGTGGAGAGAAGATTTTCAATGCCCTACTAATGCATCCAATTTCCAACCTTTCCTAAGTTCACAAATGTAAATTGCACAGAGAATTGATGCCGATAAAGTACAGTTGGCAAAGTTTGAGTTAGTGTAAACTGTGAAGCTAAATCTTTATCTCTGGGTTTTTAATCAATTCTATACATAACCTTTCCTTCACCAAAGTAGAATTATTAAACTTTTTTCCAGAAATTCTCATTTTGTATGATGGTTAATTTTTTATGTCAATTTAATTTAATTTTAATTTAATTTTTATGTCAATTCTGTGAAACCAAGGTACCCAGTTATTTAATCCAACCCCAGTGGGAATGTTGCTGTGAAAAGTATTTTCTAGATGAGGTCAACATTTAATTTAGTAGACTTTGAGTAAATAGTACTCTCCATAAAGGGTCTGACCCATCAGTTGAGGTATTAAAAGAAAACAAACAATTGTGGAAGAGAGAATGTTGTCTCTGGATTGTTTTCAAACTCGAACTGCAACACCAATTCTTCCCTGGGTCTCCAGGTTGCTAGATCATGTAAGCCAGTTCCTTAAAATCTCTTTCTAAATACATACACACACACACACACAAACACCCCCCCCCCCCATTCCTATAGGTTCTGTTTTGCTGGACAACTCTGGCTAATATATGCTGCTTCCACAAATTCTAGAAACCGTTAAATACATGAGACTGTCAGCATTTCAAAAAACTACAACCTTTCAGCCTAGTTTTTGAGTACTTTTGGGGTAGTGGTTTCATGTAGCTTAGTCCCTGAGAGGTATTCGGGAGAAGTGGAACTATCCTTAACTTCAATTTTTGTAAAAATTTTTTAAGATTTTATTTATTAATTTCAAAGAGCGAGAACAAGCGCCAGCATGTGTGGGGAGAGGGGGCAGCAGGGTAGAGGGAAAAGCAGACACCCAGCTGAGTAGGAAGCCCAATGTGGGGCTCTATCCCAGGACCCTGGGATCATGACCTAAGCCAAAGCAGACGCCTAACTGACTGAACCACCCAGGCGCCCTTATCCTTAACATTTTTTTTTTTTTTTTAAGATTTTATTTATTTGTCAGAGAGAGAGAAGGCATGACTAGGGGAAGCAGCTGGCAGTTCAGGCAGAGGGCAAAAGCAGACTCTCTGCTGAGCAAGAAGCCTGATATAAGGCTTGGTCCCATGACCCTGGGATCATGACTGGAGGTGAAGGCAGACGCTTAACCGACTGAACCATCCAGGCATCCCTAAACTTAACTTAGATGTCATATTTAATGAATTAAAATTACTACATATCAAAAAATATTTTATATATCTGAATAAATGATTGGGATATATTGCCTTAATTTGGTTTATTTCAAAACGTATTTGGTGAGCACCAGCTCTATGTCAGACTTTGTGCTAGGAGCTAGGGATAAGGAAATGAGTAAGATAAAAATCTTTACATTAAAGGGAAGGACATGTTCAATACTATGCGGTAAGGGCAAAGATAGGTGAATCTGGAGTATGCATGAGGCCATGTTAGATACTCTGCAGGGATGAATAAATAAATATTACTCTACAAAGAGTGTGGTATAGTACACAGGCTCTTTGTGGTATAGAGTGCACTATGGTTATTTTTGGAAAATAGGTCATTAACCATTAAGGAAAACTACATAAATTAAATGTCCCTAAATATTTGGTCATGGGGAGGGGAAAAAAAAAGAAAAAAACCTTGAACGAATGGAAAATCTTTCTTCTACAGAACCTATCCTCAGCTTGGCTTGTTTTTGATGGTGTTATTAAATGGTGAATTGATAGTTTGTAGTGGAAGAAGCAGTGAGAGGAAGCAGCAGAGTTTTTCTTACCTCTTCTGTGACCCATTTCCCTGAAGATCTGATGGACCTGGCCTCGTCAGGACATTCCATGTTACATGCAGGTCAGTCAGTCCTGCTGCTAGTAACTCAAAAAGGCCCCTTTCCCTTCACATCACTGGAGCCCTCAAACTGAGACAGCAGAGATTTGCAGCCACTCACCTTTTAGCCGACTCTCTGCAATTGCCCAAAGTGTTTCTTGGCTCACCCAGTGTAGACTGGGAATCTGGTTTAGGAGTATTTTGAATGGCCCCAGACAATAATAATATTGTAGTGCTATGGGGGCGCCTGGGTGGTTCAGTGGGTTAGGCTTCTGCCTTTGGCTCAGATCATGATCTAAGGGTCCTGGGATCCAGCCCTGTGTTGGGCTCTCTGCTCCACAGGGAGCCTGCTTCCCCCTTTCTCTCTCTGCCTGCTTGTGAGAGCTCTCTCTGTCAAATAAATGAATGAAATCTTTTTTAAAAAGTGCTACAGTGCTATGACTTTGGATTAATGGACACTTTTACGTCTTTCTCTAGGGACAGAAGGAAGTAACTGTATTCCGTGACATCATGCAAATTCAACCTCTCGGCTAGCAGGGTGGAATGTCCATGTTTTTCTTTAATGGAAAACCCACTAGCCATAATTGTTAGGAAATGATTTAACAATCTGCCTGACATGCACTGAGCTTCTGGGAAATGTAAACATGATGACAATGTTTATTATGAGTGTTGGATGATGAAGAGAGTTGCTGCTAAAAGAGGAAATTATTTCTCTGGGTATTGCTTTTAGTGGACTTCTGTGTTTCAAGTAATTTTCCCCATTTCTCAGATAAGGCATATGAAATGAAGAGGAGCCAAATGAAAGTGTGCCAATTTTCTGGGTCAACTAAAATGTTATATAGTTGTCAAAAAATAAAGCAAGGAGTATATTTGCTGATGTGTACTTGTAGGAAGATTACTTTTTTATGGGGCCTTTTGTTTGTTGGCACTGACTCTTAAGACATATACGGCATTCATGGACAAAGGCACAAGGATGTTTTTTAGAAGTATACAAGACACACAGCTTCTTCAGCAAAGTGAGGAAGAGGAAGCGAAGATGTGTGGGAGAGAGGGGACAAGAGAAGAAGACCCCCCCACACACATACACACACATACACACACACACATAGAATGAGGTACTTTTATTATTTTTGTCCATTATAATTTCTTGAGCTTAAGGCAGAGGACAGAGACTATTAAAGCTCTTTATTCTAGCCAAGCACTTTAGTATTTGTGGAAAAAGAAGGAAAAATGAGGGGAGGTTCACCATCCAAGGAAATGTCTAATTTTCAAATTTGGAGTATATTTTGTTGGGGTTTCCAGAAAAGTACTATCTGGATGCCACTGAGCGTGTTCATTAGATTGCTGGCAGCTACATCACGTATTTTAGCAGATGATACAACAACTTCACTAAGTGTAGTGTTTCTTGCATCTGTATGAATGTGACTTTGACTTTTATCAGAAAAAAAAAAATCTTACAGTGCAGCTTTCAATAAATTCATCCTCCTTGTTGCCACTTAAAAATTCTCTCTAATTGAGATGTTACATATCATTTTGAGTGGTGTTAACTTAATTATTTCTTATCTGTTGAGGATTTAAACATGCTGGTGTAGCTGGCATTAATTATTAAATAAGGGAGAAAATGATCTGTAGAGCAGTGATGTACTGTAGATGAAGCCTTTTTTTTTTTTAAATCTTGCCCTTAACTTAATCTCTCTCTTTTTTCTTTTTTTCCAAACTTCAAAAAGGTTCATGGTACCTGCAAATTAATTTTAGATAAAATAGGGGAATTTTAAGTACAGGAGCTACAAACTTAATAGTCTGTTTTATTAATGAAGGGTTTGCTTATCAGTGCCTTTAATTTTTTGAAATGCTTCCATCCCAAGCGTGTCAGGAAATATTGAAATGTCAGACCCCCTTGGGAGCCACCAAATATTCATGAGTACCTCAGAGAATCTTATCTATGTACAAACAGAAAAAAAAAGTTCACCTAGATATAGATCAAGGAAAACTTAATTTTTTTTTCTATGTGAAATGCCTTACACATGAGGATGTATAATTTTCTGATGTAATTGAAATTTGGTTTCCTTAAACTGGCAGAAAAAGTCTAGCCATTCTTCAAAGCACGATGTGACTACAAGTGAATGATAATAGTTAAATATTATTGAAATAAGTTTTCTTTTGTAATTTTAAAGACCAAAATTAAATGCTTAAACAATGCAAGAAGAAAAATCGCACCCAGCACACAAAAGATTTTGATCTGCCTTGTTCTCTAATCAACTTGAAATTTCTTCTCACTTTTGACCTCTCCCTTTCCTTTACATTAAATTTGGCTGCCAAAATTACCTTAAACCATTCTACCTAAAATTTCATTGGCTTCTAATATTCTGTCAGCAAAAAAGATACATATTTTGCAGTTGGACAGTTCTTCTATCTTTGGCTAAATGCTTATAAAATCATCCTCGTCCAGTTTAGATCTTTCCTTTCTTCCCTTCATAAAGCGTATGCTTCCTAAAATCCAGATTTATTTTTCTGGGTAAATTCTGAGACCTGATTTATTAGGGGCAAACTGATAGCTTATGCTTTAAATATGAAGTTATCAGGCAGAAAAACACTGAGACAGAGATCAGAGAAATTGAGAAAGGTCTTACATAGCAAAGCAAATCTGGATAAGATTAAAACATAATTTCTATCAAAATTATTTCATGTTTTTCAAGATGCTCAAATGTCAAAATGACTAAAACAAATTTATTTATAACTCCCAAACGGTTTTCAGGATTGATCTCAAGGAAGGAATAACCATTAAAATATTCTTTTGTAAGTGATAATTTTTATTTTATCAGTCACATAAGTTGAGATTCTTCCTTTCTGAATCTTATTTAGACAAAAGACACCCTAGGAAAATGAACTGGGATGATTATACTTAAAAGTTACCACTTTATAACCTTAAAATACAATAGGCATGACTACATTTTAATTGTCTTGTTACTTAAGAATTTATTACACTTTAACATGTATTACGAAGTAAGTATATCAAAATAGTTTAGGAGGCACATGTGAAATGTAAATAGCTGAGTTTCTCGACCCTGAAAAGAGCCTAAAATGCCCCTTGTGTAAGCTGGAACTGGTATACCCAGAACATACAGCAAAGTATATCAAAGAGCTGATTTGGATAATTTTAGCAGAAGCTGAACATCCATTAAGTCCCCAAGTAATGAGTTTATAATGTGCAGATGAGAAGAGCAGAGGTTGGGGGATGGGCGTGGTGGGGGATGGCCTGAAGTCAAATAGCTGGTTTCTAAGTCTGTGAGTCTTCTTTTGGTACTAATAATCAATTCTTCAGAGCCAAACAATTGCAGAACCTTTAGAATATTTTTTTAATGAATTTAAAGGAAGTCACTCATAGAGAGATTTTTTTTATTCTTTGATCTCGTTTAGGTTATTCTGGTCTTCTTTAATCTTCAACACATTTTTTTCTTCAATTGCACATTATTCAGAGAAGTAAAATAATTCAGCATTTCAGTTATTGTAAAGAAACGTGGAAACATCTCTTTGTGGAGCTTTTCATATACTACAAATAGGATAGTCAATCAGTAACTTTCCAAGGGACAATTTGGTAATGAACCACAAAAGACTTAAAATTCAAATTCATTAACTGAAATTCACATCAAGTAATTGATGCTGAGAAAATAAATAATATGCATACAGAAATACATATACAGCTTTTTTAGTTTTGTTCCATTAAAGTACAGGAAGCAAATTGGAAACACCAAACTCCCACTATAGAATTTCTCTTTATGACAATGGAATCCCAGTATGTCTGGATATTTTGTGTTAATTGAAATGGTGTTAAAGAACTATATAATGAAATTAAAGAACAAACGATGATCTTGACTTAGAAAAGAGAGTTGCTTTGATACTATTTTATTTGCTCTAATCTCATTTTGTTTAAAAAGTATATTCCATGTGTTCTTAGAGGAAATAATCTTAAAATGTATATTTTAAAATGTTCAGATGTGAAAAGATTCAATTATTTGCTAGTGTGAAGTTTAAAAACAATAGATGACACAATGGATTCCTTTTTTACAATCCAAAAAAATATGTACAGCGAAACATTTTCTTTTAAAGATTTTATTTATTTATTTGGCAGAGAGAAAGAGAGAAAAGCAAGCTCCCTGCTGAGCAGAGAGCCCATTGTGGGGCTCCATCCTGAGATCATGACCTAAGCTGAAGGCAGATGCTTAACCTACTGAGCCCCCCAGGCAACCTGACAGTGAACTTTTTAAAAAGCTTCACTTTTGCTCTCTCACTTACAATCTTGATCTCCTTGGGAAGACCATCTTATTCCTCTGCTCCCTCCCTCCTCTCTTCCACTCCTCTTCCCTTTCTTCTGACCTTTTCTTCTCACCTGCTCTCTCTTCCTCCTCCCACCTACTCCACTTCTCCTTCCCTTTTTCCTTTTCCTCTCTCTGCCTACACTTCCAAGGAGGTTCCTCCTATAGCTAGCTTTATTCTTTTCCCTATCTCTGTCAACTACTGTTTAGCCCTCAAGATTCGGAGACCTGAATATATTTTATCGAAAACGTGGGCTCTATTTTGCTTTGTTGTCTTTCTTATAATAACTATAATGGGATTTTAAGAATAAAATACCCTCTCATTTAGAATCAAATAGATAACATCTCGGAGCTAAAGCCAGGAAGACTTGAGAGCACAGGAGGACCATGGAAACTGCCGTAGCCATGACCGTAACCTTAACACATACTTACAAAGACTTGTGCTATAATTCTTCTTTATGCTGCCTAAGCTGAATCATTTCCAAGTTAATTATATGTTGTATAGTATAGTAATAAAGATGCTGCCCTCATATTTTAAAATGTGCCCATTTATAGGAGAAAACAGGTTAAAGGCAATATTTAAATGGCAAAAATATCCTGTATATTATTAGAAAAAGTGTATCTTAAAAGTATGTGAACAATGAAAATTTAGATATTTGTTTTAATATCACAAATTCTTTGCTTAACAAATTTTTCACATTTACAAGTCTAATAAAACTCAGGTGTGGCCTGCTCAGGACTGCATTTTCTTCTTTCTGCCTACTGCCTCCCTGCCCCATTCTTTTTCAAATTCCTTGAATGTCAATGGGACAGAAGGTGATCACAGGGCCAGTCCTGAATGAGTCTCTTGGGAAGGTTGAAAATCCTTCCTGAGAGAAGTTATATCATCTCTTAAAGGCCTAAAAGTTAGGTATTTAAGCGAGCACTGCAAACCAATGACACTCCTGCCTATTTGAAAAGGGTAACATTCAAAGCATATAGGCCAGATTGCTGAGAACCTATAAACACTTGCAAGTGGTGAGATTAGATGTCATTGACTTTCCTAGCCGGGAACAAGACAGGAGACAAAGCAAAAGTCACGTTATACCAGGAAGAGTTATTATTTCATGCATTTACAAGGGGTTTCTCAGAAAATGGACAAAGTCCAGGAAAAAAGTATAATAATGGGAAAATGTTTTGAAGCAACATGCGTACTGATCCTTAGGCAAGGGCCACCCATGAAGGCTATTGGACCTTGGCAGACTGAGCTTGTTTTCTAACTAGTTTACGCAAATGAGTATTTGGACCAGATCATCTCTGATATCCATTATACCTCATTGTCTATGCTCTCATGTACTTTGGTGAAGGCAGTCTCCTTCTCCTCTTCCAAATATGTGCATGCTACACACACATACACACATAATTTACCTCTTCAATTATTGGAAATTATTGGAAATATTGGGGGAAAATGCTCCATGTGTAACCCATTCATTGAACAACCGACACTTGAAGTGATTTTATTTTTCCAGTCACTTTTTGGTATAACAATTCTGTCTACAATGAAACTTTACTTAAATATCCTGTTGATTGTTATTTTCTCCTCTTCCTCGGGGCTTGCTGGATGTTGGCCAGACAAATTTGGACCTGCCCTCTCACTTCTCCTCCCTTTCCTTTCCAGTGTGCCTTCTTCTTCCCTGGGCTGGAGTGAGGACTCAGGAGCTGTAAATGGAAACTTGTCTTGCTCCTATAGTTGTTTCTGGGTCATCACTGTTTTTCCATTCAATACTGGTATCCCAACACCTTCCACTCAGCAAGTATCCCAGTGCTGATTCTCGGGTAGGTTCATATGTGAGTCATCCTGGGAGCCCTCAGAGCCCCTTTGTGCTTATGCCACTTAAGAGGGAGATCTAGTGTGACCTAAACTTTTTCAGTGCACTTCAACTCCTGCTTTTGGTAGAATAGACATTAGCTTTTGGACTATTCTGGCATGGTGGCCAGTCCTGTTGGGTGGCAGAACAGCAAGCTAGTTCAAGTCAACCTAATTCCTGTAGGGCTTACTAAGTCTTTAGAAGCTCAGATGTCCTTTTTTACCTTCTTTTCTCACGTTGTTGTTTTTCTCTGTAGTCATTTGCTTTCCTCACACTTCCTTGCTCACATAAGCACAGTAGGCAGACAGGCAAGTTTACTGGGTAGACAGATATCCAAGCAGGAAATAAGGGGTCAGTCTCAGTTATTATAGGCTCCCTTAATCTAAAATAAATCACGTGGAACTCCACATTTGACTTTATGCGAAGGAAGTTTAGCATAGTAAAAAAAAAGCAGGGAAAGAGCCACAGCACTCTCTCAGGCTGACACATCCTCATTCAGATCCAACTCACACTGCCATCTTGTTTTACCAACTAGTGTTGATGTGTGTGCGGGCGTGTGTGCATGTATGAGTATGTATGTGTTTGCAATACTTAATAAATTCTGGAGATGCATAGTAGCAATTATTTAATTAATTAATTAATTAATTTATTTATTTATTTATTTTTTGCTTTCATTAAGGTACTGTCAGGCTACTTTTACCTGAGTTCTATCAAATAGCTTCTTTAGGGCAACAGAGTAAAGCCCACTTACCATCCTGCTGCTGCTTCACATGGAGGTGCAAGTTATTCTTTCTATGAGATAATTTTATCCAGTTCCCTGGGAGAGGTTCACCCCTAATAATTATTGCCGTGGTTGAAGAATGATTAGATTGATTAGAAGAGGTGAACAACAACAACAACAACAAAAAAAAAACACCAGGAAAAGCAGGATGCTGCTCAGCCTCTCAACACTGAAACCAGCCAAGAAGATGCCTCCAGGATGCTTGGTTTATATTGTCTCTCTCTTTTCTGCATGCTGAGCAGCTTTCTTCACATGTTGGAAAATATGGCCACCAAAACCTTATATTTAGCATATGTAAATTTTTAAAAGTCATAAGGAAGTATATAGCTTTCAGAATTGTGTAAGAACTTCATTTTAGACCAATCAATTATGGACAGTGAGGTAGTATCATATAAGAATATGAAAATTTACACCATATATAGAATATATTTGAAATAACTCAAATGTCCACCAACTGACGAATGGATAAATAAAATGTCTTCAATGTGTATAATGGACTAGTACTTGTCAATAAAAAGGAATAAAAGAACTGATGCATGTTACAACATGGATGAGCTTTGAAAATCATATTGTTCTAAGCAAAAAAAGTCAGTAAGGATTACATATTGTATAATCTAATTTATATGAAATGTCCAGATAAATCTGTAAAGAAAGAAAGTAGATTGATGGATGCCTAGGGCTTTTGTGGGAAGACAAACTTTATAATCTAAAGTTAGATTATAGTGATGATTGCACAATCCCATGAACCTACTAATAAAAAAAAATTGAATTCTCTCTAAATAGATGAATTATATGATATGCGAATTATGTGTCAAAAAAGCTGTTAAAAGGGACACCTGGGTGGCTCAGTTGGTTAAGTGGCTGCCTTTGGCTCAAGTCATGATCTCAAGTCCCACATTGAGCTTCTTGTTCAGCAGGAAGCCTGCTTCTTCCTCTGCCTGCTGCTTTCCCTGCCTATGCACTCTCGATCTCTCTCTCTGACAAATAAATAAATAAAATATTAAAAAATAAATAAGTAAAGTTGTTAAAAAATGAAAAGCAAAAAAAAATATGAAATTCCCAGGAAATAAGTGGGAAAATTATTTTTTTTGAAGATTTATTTATTTATTTTAAAGAGAGAGAGAGAACACAAACAAGGGGGGAGCAGAGGGAAAGGAAGAGAGAATCTCAGGCAGACTCTGCACTGTGTGGCGAACCCACTGCAGTGTACAATCTCATGACCCTGAGATCAAGACCTGAGCTGAAACCAATATCAGAATATGGAATTAAACCAAAGTTTACATCTAGTATGCAGCTTCCTAGAACAGTAGAGTGTGTGCATTTGTGTATGCAGGGAATCATCAAGAGTATACATTTGGGTGTGGCAATAAAATAAACTTATAACCATATATTTGTATGAAATATGCACTGGGACTTGTGCTTCACCAAGGCCACAACCCTGATGATCACCAATCCACATGGTAAATGAGCTATCCTCAGAGAAGGCTGGGCATTCTTCAATGTGCAAAGTGTGACGGGAGCACCTATGTCTATGTCTATGTCTATGTCACCTATGGTTTTTACTTTCAGTATTTTGTGAAATACTGCAATTTATGCATGCTTATAATTATGAATTATATTGTTGAGTTTCATCAAACTTAATGTTCATAAAATAGGCAAATGCATTGAAAATTTCCTTAAGAAGAAACCACAGAAAGTAATAATGCATGTATCAACAAACAACATAACTACAGGGTTGACACACCTCCGCCTCCAGCATGAGCTCTTTGTCAACCAGGCTTTGAAACAAAACAATCAGAATTAGGTAGATCTGGCAAAAATCTGACCAAAATTTTTGTAACTGTCAGAAGGATACTTAGAAGTTTGAATTGCATTCACTGTTTTTTGTGGTCAAAGTTCTCTTAAGTTTGAGTATATCTTTGGTGATTAGATAGTGATAGTATGAAGGCATAGCAACTAGGAAGGCTTTTTAGAACCAAACATCTAGAAGACAAAGAACAAAACTGTATATTATGAAAAAAATTCTGTGGGATTCAAATGAACATTTTACACAATTTCACTAAAACTTAATAAACAAAAAAACTTCCTTATTTATAGTGAAATATAAGAAGGACCAGAGAAGGAGGCAGTGGAAACTGGGGGCGGGGGTTTGGGGGAGAGGAGGTTTAACAGAACTGACCACCAAATAATTTCAAATAAAACCTTTGCTTTCTTGCTGCAATTTAAAATGGTGGAAAATAGGGGCACCTGGGTGGCTCAGTTGGTTAAGTGTCTTCCTTCAGCTCAGGTCAAGATCTCAGGGTCCTGGGATTGAGCCCTGCATCGGGAGGTAATAGGAACTAACCATTGAATAATTGGATTGAGAAGGGATAACCAACAATGTACTTTTTTTATTTGGATCCACATAGTCTAGTAATATACGTCCTTCCCCCCATGACAACCATTAAAACAAGCCTTTAAACAAATGGGATTTAGAACTAGTAGAGTATTCCAAGTATATTGTTTATAAGAAATTAAATAGGCTTATATTGGCAATGTGTGCTTATTTTTATTTTTCCAATAATTGCGTGGTATTTAAAAAAAAACAAGGTTTTCCAGTCATGGATATACTTACTACCAGTGGTATTTGTAAAAGAATTATTTAATTTTAAAGTTTCTAATTAGTCATTTTAGAAAGTGAATTAAAAGTAAATTACCAATAAGCAAATCAAAATTCTGTGCAAGGGTATTAAAAAACTGTGATGGCTTGAGTATTGCAGTTTTTATTTTCCTTTTTAATGTGACATTTGTGTTTAAAGGAAAATTACCAAGAATTCTAAGCAGCTCAGACTTCCTAGACTTATAACTATCAAAAAAGATCAAGAAAATATCTAAGGTAGCTGCCACTTCATTTGAATAAACTGAGACTCCTTAAATAACAGATTTGCTAAAATAAGGTATATTTCAGACTACAGCAGTCTAAGAAAAGCACTGGATTTCTCTTTACCTCCAATCTTGACATAACGTATTTTTAAAAGTGGATTGTTTGTTCACTGAATGTTTAACATTAAAAGTTATATTCATCAAATGTAAATTAATTTCCAGTGAATATCAAATTAGAGCCATGTCGTTAGTAATCAATAATATTTATGTGCAGAGATTTACAAAAGTTGGTTATAGTCCTTAAGAACACAGAGAATCCAACAAGGGTAACAGGACAAACACAAACTGAAAAGCTTTAATGAAGAATATATCATGGCAAAATATACAAAGTAAATGCCAAGTTATCCAGCTCTAAAGAACTAAGTACATAAATGCTTAAAGAAAGCTGAGGGAAGTTGAAGTCAAATGGAAGCAGTCAGCAAAGGATTTTTAAGTGATGTCAATATTTTACTCATTTATCGAACAGGGTTGCAGACTTGTGGCTGAGAAATGAGTGATCCTCTATCCATCCCAGTGGGCCAGTTGACACTGACTCTCTTGGCATCTGATTTAGATTTGTCTTACATTTCTCACTTTTTAAAAAGAGCATTATTAACCAAATGCTGCTCTAAGACAAGATGTGATGGTTTTGATAGACTTCTGCTTTGTATTTCCAGATTCAGGATTAACTTCCTCTAATAGTGAAAAAGACCCATAAAGTGGGTATAAATTTCTTTCTAATGTGTGAATAAACATAAAAAGCAACTAGTGAAAACTTACCACTCTTTCTTTCAATCTTTCCAGATGTGGAGTAGCTATTCTCTCTCTTTCTAGACAGTAACATGTTGGGGGCACTTGTTGAGAAACTGAGAGTTGCTGATAAACTCATACCCTGTGCCCGGTGCTAGGTGCTGGGTGCTGGGAGGGTAAAGGCAGCATTGGATACGGCTCCCTTTGCTGGCCACTAGGCTTACCACAGGGCTCTTCTGTGTACACTGTCTGAGAAATGCCTCAAGGGCACCAGGCCACCAACCTGCATGGTCTGTGGAGAACACAGGCAAGTATAGGTTAGATATATCTGACATATTACACAGAAAATAGAGGTCATTCAGCCCAGAGAGTGTTCTAGAGGCTTTTGCTGGAGTGTTTTTATGATCTCACATACAATTATAGTTACCTAATTATTTTGTTTTTGAAAACCCATTTTTACATTTTCTAACAAAATCATTTAGTAGCAGTGAACTAGTTTATAAGGAATTTTTTTTCTTAAGTTTCTACTGTTTTCACTTTCTGTTTTTAAGTTTTTATAATTCTTTCATATTTTAACTTCTCATTTGTTTTTTTTCTTTCAGATTTTTTTGTCTTTTCATTTTTCTTCCTTTTAGATATTTTTAAAAAATAATTTTCTTATTTCTTTTTGCTTTTTTTCTCTCTTCCTCTTTTATTTTTTTGTGAATAAATTCTACATAAACAAGGTCCACAAATCCATCCTTATCAGAGCTGAACAATTGAGGGAAGCATAGATCCAGGCTTGAAGCAGCTTAGCATAGCAGGTGTGTATGGATTCATGGGAGGTGTCACCAATGAGTATAGCGATTTTTCTAACAATAAGAATATCCCTTACAAAGTACTGGAAAAGATCACTCCTTCTAAGTCATTCTATCTTCGTGAATGCCAGAGCTACATGAAAATCATGTTCTGGATTTCCGTATCCCAGGAAAATAACATGTACGTATGGGACTTTCACAAATTCCTGTTGACGTTTACCATCTATCACGGGTCTATGATGCTATCATTGATCAGATAAGACCTAACCTGCTGGGGGATTATTAGCCTTAACTTCAAATACAAGTAGCAGTTTTAAGACTACTTGAAAACCAGGGGTCATAAACAGCCACATAAAGCTGTACTTGTATATCACTCTGAAAACATAACATTTTCGGAGGAAATAACTTATTCATAATTAATTTCTCTCATTTTTAATTCTAAGCTATCTTTTGCATTTAAAAAGTGAAGTTAGAGCTGTGTTGGTTCCATTGACAGAACTTTTCATCAGTTAAATGATGCAAGTTTGATAATCAACATCATAAAATACTTCAAATAGAAAATCAGTTAATCACAATAATAGTATGTTGTTGTTTCATGCAATTTATGGAATCATAGTTGAGCTTTCAGAAATTTTCTTTGAAATATTTGATAGTATTATGAATGCATAAATTCAGATAAAATTCAACATTTAGAATACAATTTTTTTTCAGTATGATGAAATTACAAAGTTTTACGTTAAGAAACCTATAAAGCAGCAATGTTATTATGTAGTTATAGGAGACATATAATTCATAAGTGTATTCAAATAAGCTACACTTATTCTTACAACTGAAATAGAATCCATAGTTGCCAAAAATAATTTTAATATATATACTCAGATTAAGTACAATTTTCTGATGATACTGAGCTGATACTGAACTGAGACTAGTTTGTCATGGTAGTATGGAATTCATCCTTTGTTACACAACATTAATCTGATTATAGATATATTTGAGTCTATAAAGAATTACTTCATCAATCAGCCTAAGTTTCTTATATTTGCATTAAACTGTTTTATAATATTTTGGTTCCATAAAAATTGGAAATGTTTAATGAAAGTACACAATGAATGCAATATCCTACATCCAGCTTCTGAAGTGTTTAACAAATCATAATTATTGAAAATAAAGCATGTAGGCAGGAAGATGCTAAATTTTATTCATACAAAACACAGGAAAAACTAAAGAAATGTTAAGAACTCGGTATGCAAAGTTTATTTTAGCATTATATTCTTGTGCTTTGAAATATTTATATTTATAGGAATAGTAATTTGATAGGGTTCTGTTCACATAGAATGAACATATTATATTTGGGTATAAAGTGAAAATGAAAAGGTCTAAGATTTTGCAGTATTTAAAATCAGTGAAATAGAGGAAATAATCATAAGTAGACACAATTTTTTTAACAAGTTTTATTTTATAAAAATAATCACATAAAGACATGGCAAGATAGCAATGAGTGGATCTTTAAAATAGATTGATATATATGTACACATTTCAGTCAAAATATAGAATTGAGAATATCTTTCACTTAGCATACTTTGTTTTCATATCAGTAAATGGAAAGAACTAACAGTTTCAAATGCATTAAATATAGGATGCAACTTTAAGAAAATATTAGAACATTTTATGGAAAAAATAACATGTCATATATTTGAACACAATATTTCATCAGAAGAATCCCAGTGACACAATATTAGAGACAAATTGCAGTTGAAAAAAATTGATTAATTATTACCTATATATATTGAGAATTATTTTTCAGCTCATGTTATATACAAAATTCAAATAATTAACATAAATACTTTTCATTTTATTTAGTTTCTGCTTATATTGAGTGAATTTATAATGCTTTATGTTTTTTAATTGATTTAGAAAAAATTTTTTTAAAAAATATTTTTTCTAACAGAACTACTTTTTAGGTTTGTTTATAAGTTGATTTAAATCAATAAATCAATAACCAAACAGTTTAATCAATGAATGAGCATTTTAAAATTGTTTATGTATTATTAATTTTGGTATAATCTGTCTTCTCAAAACTATCCCAGTGTCATAGATAAGAAGTCTCTAAACAAACTCTAAAACCAATCCTAAAATAACTACCTTAAAACTTAATGTCTTATAACTTACTATTATTTCTCACTGTTTTGTAGTTGACTAAGTTCAGTTGGATTCTTGCAAAAGGTGTCTCACATCTTTGGCTATATGAAGACTCAGGTTGAATGTCTAAGATGTCTCATTCATGTGGTTATTAGCTACCAGCTGTTTTCAGAGCTCAGTTTAGACTACTAACTGGAATACTCAATGTCACTTTTCCATGTGGTTTGAGCCTCTTACAACATGGCAGCTAGGTGTTAAACGGAAGGACTCAAATATGTGTTCACCAAGAGCCCCTAGTAGAAGATGTTAGGGTTTTTATGAACAAGCACCATTTGTGCCATGTATTACTGACTAAAATCAAGTCAAAGGTAAGCCCAGATTCAAGAGGAAAGAACTATATAGGGCATGAAAGCCATGGTTCATGGGCTTAAAAAAAAAAAAATGGTGAGACGAGCTAATGAGAGTCTTCTAGGTGGAAAAAGTTTTTCAATAGAAATTCAGAATTAGGGGCGCCTGGGTGGCTCAGTTGGTTAAGCCTCTGCCTTCGGCTCAGGTCATGATCTCAGGGTCTTGGGATCGAGTCCTGCATCGGGCTCTCTGCTCGGCAGGGAGCCTGCTTCCTCCTCTCTCTCTCTGCCTGCCTCTCTGCCTACTTGTAATCTCTGTCTGTCAAATAAATAAATAAAATCTTTAAAAAAAAAAAAAAGAAAGAAATTCAGAATTAGGAGCACCTGGGTGGCTCAGTGGGTTAAAGCCTCTGCCTTCGGCTCAGGTCATGATTCCAAGGTCCAGGGATCAAGCCTGCATGGGGCTCTCTGCTCAATGGGGAGCCTGCTTCCTCCTCTCTTTCTGCCTGCCTCTCTACCTACTTGTGGTCTCTGTCTGTCAAATAAATAAATAAAATCTTAAAAAAAAAAAGAAATTCAGAATTAGCGATGAAGGGAGATTTCACAATAGATTCATTTTGTTTATTTGGTGGTGGGGGAGTGGGGTTAGGTGGGTTTTGCTTTGCATTGCTTAGTTAAATTAAGATCTGAAGTAGAATTGTTGAGTTAGTAAGTGAACCCAAATGATGGAAAACTATGAGACATATAACTAAGTATTTTGAGCATATGAAAAGCACCT